>NC_053426.1:43008917-43055168 GCF_007990345.1 Gossypium hirsutum | reverse complement strand
CTAAAGCCATGCAATTTAACCCCACAGCATCCACATTTATACCAAATTCTTAGCCAATTCACAACAAACATCATCATTCATCCCATTTCATAACAATAATTTCATGCTTTACATTCATACCAAATATACCAAAATCACATAGCAAACTCAACATTCTAAATATCAATCTCATGCCAAAATCACATATTTCCACAATAAATCACATTACAACTACCAAAATTGACCTTCTCTTGGCCAACCATAAGCACATCACATAGCTAATTTGCATCACATATCATATACCAAAATCCAACCATAAGTCAACACAATCAAGCCATATACAGGCTAATAACACATACCAAACATATCACAAACTTCTAGCCTATACATGCCATACTTTAATATATACATTTCAATAGGTACCAAATATAGTTCGATAGTGTGGTGAGATCATGTCCCGATAGAATCTCAAAAAGAAAAACAAAAAGCCAAAAAAATAAAAAAAACAATAAACAAAATTAATCAAAAAAAAAAAAAAAAAAATAATATAGAATATACATATAATAATATCTCATACAATTATTATATTATCAAAAATTATAAACATAAAAAACGTACTGGATCGGATACATTTCACATAGTCATCCATTTTCTCAGAATGCCGTTGAACCATTCAGAATCAAGAAGGATATTCGGATAGCTCGGAAGCTCATACAATGCCAACGTCCCAGACGTGGTCTTACATGTAATCAAATATTGATGCCACTATCCCAGACAGGGTCTTACACGAAATCAATACGATGCCGATGTCCATGGTCTTACACATAAATCATAAGTCGATGCCAACTCCAAGATGTGGTCTTACACGGAAACACATATCGGATCCTATGTCATGACGTATGTATCCTAACTATTCCTATAGTTCGTACGCAGCTTTTCGATGTCAAAACTTGTCGATACTTTTTCGATATCTCATGCTCAACTCATTTAATCATTCATCATTGTTCAAGATCATATTAACATTGATAAATCAATTTAAAATACATTATTGTATATCGACTTACCTCGTACTCATTCGAATGGATAAATCGATTACTCAACGAGTTCGACTTTCCCCGATCTAATTTCGTTTTCTTTGGTTCTTGATTTAAATCAATTCAAATTTAACTTATTCAAACTCACATTCATTCAAACCAATCCAAAAACACATATTTATGGCATTTTACAAATTAGCTGCCAATGATTTCTGACTCAAAGCATCAACAATAACATTGGCCTTTCTCGGATGGTAATCAATAACAAGCTCATAGTCTTTTAATAGTTCTAGCCATCTTCTCTGTCGTAGATTCAAATCTTTCTGAGTCATCAGATATTTCAAACTTTTATGATCTGAATATACGTGACATTTCTTACCAAACAGATAGTGGTGCCAAATCTTCAAAGCAAACACAATAGTTGCCAATTCTAGATCGTGCGTCAGATAGTTCTTTTCGTGTGACTTCAACTGTTTCGAAGCATAGGCTATAACTTTGCCTTATTGCATCAAAACACAACCCAGACCGTTCAACGAAGCATCACTGTAGATCACAAATTCTTTAGCCGATGCTGGTTGTACTGACACCTGAGCTTCAATCAATAGGGCTTTCAACTGATCAAAGCTTTTCTGATACTTTTCAAACCAATTAAATTTCACATCTTTCTAAAGCAAGTCAACAGAGTCACGATCATCGAAAAGCCTTTTACAAATCGTCAGTAATAACCAAAAAGTCCCAAAAAACTGCAGACTTCAGAAACATTTTTCGGAGGCTTCCAATCCAAAATAGCTGAAATTTTGCTTAGACCGACTCGGATACCTAATGTTGACGCAATATGGCCTAGAAAACCAACTTTGCGCAACCAGAATATACATTTGCTAAACTTCGCATACAACTGCTTATCTCGCAAAGTTTGTAACACTATTCTCAAATGCTCGGCATGTTCGGTTTCATCACGTGAATAAATCAAGATGTCATCAATGAATACAACAACAAATTGATCTAAATAGGTCTGAAAATCCTGTTAATCAAATCCATAAATATAGCAGGTGCATTTGTTAATCCAAAACACATAACTAAAAACTCATAGTGTCTGTACCTTATTTGAAAAGCAGTTTTCGGAATATCTGAATCTTTTACTCGCAACTGATAATAGCCCGATCTCAGATCTATCTTTGAAAACATAGTAGCTCCTTTGAATTGATCAAACAAATCGTCAATTTAGGGAAGAGGATACTTGTTCTTGATAGTCACTTTGTTCAACTAACGATAATCAATGCACATTCTCATCGTGCCATCTTTCTTTTTCACAAATAAAACAAGAGCACCCCAAGGTGAGAAACTTGGTCTTGCAAATCCTCTATCTGTCAACTCTTACAACTGAGACTTTAATTCTTTCAACTCGATTGGAGAAGCTATCGAAATAAGAGTAGTTCTCGGTACTAACTCAGTGCCAAATTCAACTTCTCGAATCAGAGGTAATCTCGGAAGTTCTTTAGGAAACACATCAGGGAATTCATAGACAATAGTGATTGATTTCACTTTCCTTTCTGTTACTTCTGAATCAATCACATAGGCAAAGTAGGCTTCACAACCTTTTCTCACAAAATTCAGAGCTTTCATCGAAGAAATCACAGCAGGCAATCCATTTAAATCATTAGATTCAATTCAGATTATTTCATCATTCTTGCATCTCAAATCAATAGTTTTCCATTTGTAGTTCACAATAGCATCACGCAAAGTTAACCAATCCATACCCAGAATTATATCAAACTCATCAAAAGGTAATAACATCAGATCGGTCGGAAAACAAATGTCTCAAAACATCAACGGACAATTCTTCCAGACTTTGTCAACCAAAACACTTTTACCTAGGGGGTTCGATACCCTAATCACAAATTCAATAGACTCTACAACAAAGTCTTACTGGATACTAAATTCATATATACATACGAATTTGTTGATCTAGGATCTATCAAAGCAATCACAGAAGTACCATAAAGTGTGAAAGTACCAGTTATAACATCGGGAGACAAAGCTTCCTCACAAGCTCGGATAGCATAGGCTCTAGCAGGTGCACAAGCCTCAAATTGAGCAGCAGTGTCTTTAGTTCCCCTCTGACTACCACTCACATTTCTCGTATTTCTAGGTGGTCTGCCTCGATACTCGATCTCAAATTTTGTGCTATCTCTTGTTCAATAGACTCAGGACAATCTCGGATAAAGTGATCTAAAGATCCACATTTGAAACAAGCCCATTCATACAATCTACAATTGCTGGGATGTCTTTTACCATAGTGCTTACACTCAAGTCAATCAGATCTGGCATTTCCAGCATTAGCAATAGAAATAGTTGGAGCTTTGAAGCTCGAATGCGATATAGCACGATTGCTACTTGAATGTTCCACATTAGCCTTTGAACAACTATAATCATCTCAAAATTTCTTTGACGTAAACTAAAATGTTTTGCTGCAGATCTCTTTCTCACATCTTTAGCTTCTAAATCAGCTTTTCTTTTCTCTTTCCTGAGCTCTTCAACTTTACATGCTCCTTCAACAAGTAGAACAAACTCTTTTATCTCTAGAATCCCGACTAACAACTTGATGTCTTCATTCAAGCCATCCTCGAATCTCTTACACATAATTGCTTCAGTCGTGCATATTGACTCAGCCTTAAAATTCTCACTCGTATTCTATAACAGACATATGACCTTGTTTAAGCTCAACGAACTCTTTACGTTTCTAATCAATAAATCTTTGACTGATGTATTTCTTCCAGAATTCAACTTGAAAGAAATCCCAAGTAATTCGTTCCCTCGGAACCATATATATCAGTGTCTTCCACAGATATCATTCATCTGGAGTCAATGATAATTCATCAAACACTCGTATCGTGTTCTCTAACCAAAATTTAACTCTCTCGGCATCATCATTAGTTGTAGCTCAGAATTCTTCGGCCCCATATTTTCTAATTTTTTCAACTGGAGGCTTATTCATCTGAATCAGACTAACTTGTAGCATGACAAGAATTTGCATAGGATTAACCGGGGGTGAAGTTGTGGCACAACCGGATTAGTTTGGATATATTGGGTGAACCAATCGTTCATCATTTATAGAAGGCTTGTTTAGCCTCTCCGTCATGACTACTAGCAATAGGTCTAATATCGGATGGCGTTGTCCCTTGCGCGAGAGCAGCCACATTACTTTGGAAATTGTTAGCTACAGCTTGTTTGGGATCCATTTGCTATATAAAAACAAATTTTCATTGTCAGGATTCATCACACTATCGCAATTCATATATATGGCATGTATAGCTAGACTCACATACACTAGGTTTGTCCTAGAATTGACTAAACTATAGCTCTGATACCAACCAAATGTAACACCCCTAACCCGAATCTATTGCTAGACTAGGGTTAAGAGGCATTACCGAACATATCGAAACATTTCTCAAACATTTCATAATCATTATATCATCCTAGTCACACATCATAATCGAGTCCCTTACAAAAGTAACGAGACCTTAAGCACGCATTAAAAAGGGGTCGGGACTAAACTGAGCACATATAAATTTTTTCAAAACTTTAACATTTTTCAAAGTAATACAGGCCACACGCCTGTGTGTACAGGCCGTGTGCCTCACACGGCATTAGACACGACCGTGTGTCTAGGCCGTGGTAAAACAGGGTATACATACTGACTTGTCCACACGGCCATATGAAATGCTCGTGTGCCAGGCCATGTGAAAATTAAGAAGGTTATTGACTTGGGTCACACGGCTAGTCACATGCCCGTGTGTCTAGCCCGTGCTTGAAACTAACTTGGCCACACGGCCTAGCACACGCCCGTGTGTGCGACCGTGTGGTATGCCTAGGCCCATTTCGAAATGGCCATTAAGCAACACGACTGAGACACACGCCCATGTCCTTACCTGTGTGGGCAAAAATAGGCCATTCGCAAGGCCATTTTGCCACCCATTTAAGGGCCTCCCTACAAGCATCAAAACCAAACATTTTATACCAAATTCTCAGCCAATTCACTACTAAAACATACATCATTCATGCCATTTCATTAACAACAATTTCATGCTTTACATTCATGCCAAATCATACCAAAAATCACATAGAAAACTCATACATTCTAAAATATCCAATCTCATGCGAAAATCACAATATTTCCACAATTAAATCACATTACCAACTTACCAAATTGACCATTCTCTTTGGCCAACCATAAGCACATCACATAGGCATAATTTGCATCACATATCATATACCAAAATCCAACCATAAGTTCTGTAACACCCCTTACCCGTGTCTGACGCTGGAACAGGGTACGAGGCATTACCGGACTTAATCACTAATCATCGTACAAAAACTGATTCATAATTTCACTCTAATTTAAAACTTTTTCAAACACATTCAAGCTGTCCCTTAAAAAGAGCTTACAAGGCCCATATCATGCTTTAATTCAACCACACACATAGGTAAGTATGCACATTCATAAATTGGATCATTTAATTAATAACATAATCAAGACTATCTACATTAAATGACTTTATACAATAGAGACCTCCAAATAACATAGGTCAGTATTTTAAGCCAATTCTGTGACAGCCCTAAAGTGACCCTAGTCGGAAACCAGTTTCGGGACCGCTAAACCGAGTCACCTAATTATTTGAATATGATATTTATTGTCTAAAATATGTGAATATGAATGTGTGAAAGTTTTAAGCTTCGATTTAGTAAATTGCATGTGAATTTAGTCAATAGGACTTATGTGTGACACTTTTGAAATGTGATAGGTTAATCTATAAGGATCAATTAGTGCATGAAATCAAAAGGGTGGACTTGCATGTCAATTTCCCCCCTAATTAGTAGTGGCCGGCCATGAGCATGAGGGTGGACAAAATGTTATGGCTAAAACATGTCATAAACATGTTGGGCTAATGCTTTATGTTAGGAATAATAAAATAAAGAACATGGGCAATAAAATATTAGTGTTAGTAGTAGGAGAAACAAAAAAAAAAGAAAAAAATGTGTGTGGTTGTTCCCCCATTGTGCCGTACCTAGAAGAAAAAAAAAGAAGGCTTCATCCTCCTTGTTCTTCTTGACCGAAAAATCAAAGGAAGAAGAAAGGAGTCTTCTTGCTTCATGTTCGGTTGGTTGGTGTTTTAGGAGGAGGCATGTTTGATGTTGTTCCATGAGATTCATGCATGTTGTTAGTTGTTAGCTTGAGTTCTACCTAGCCCATGGTTTAAATCTTTGCTATGTGATGAAGATGAGCTAAGTTTCGGCTAAGGTGGATTTGTGTTGATGTCACTTGCATGCTAAATGTGAAGCTTTGTAATGATACATGTGATGGTGGATTGATGACTCTTGGATTTTCTTTTTAGCATTCTTGAGTTAGGCCTTAAGTTCTTTGTTTAACCCATGACCAAAATTTAAGTGGTATGGTGTCTTGATGCATTCGGCCATGTTAGGAAGTAGAAGAGAAGCATGGTTGTTGATCATGTTATTTGGATGAAAATGGTAGTTAGGTGAAGTGCAAATGTTAGTATTTGATCTCTAGAGTATATATGTGTATTAGCCGAGTTTTGAACTTAAAACGAATTGGTATTTAGTCAATACAAGTAACCATAATTGTAGAATGTATTAAGTGTTGCAATCGGCCTCAACATAGACATGCATATTCGGCCATAGAAAGAAGATTGGTGTTGCATGTATTCGGTTAGAGGCAAGCACATTGATGCTTTTATTTTGGCTTAGACAATCGGCTAAAAGGGAGTGTGGGTTAATATGTTGAGTTGATTCATGATTTCATATGTATGTGACTTTAATGTCTAATGTATATATATGGGCTAAGTACTTTGAGTTCCTCTTTTCGATGCTCAAATGATTAAATCAATTTATTTGTTAAATTAAGCTCAAGAGCAAAGGGGAACTAAATCCGATAAAGGGAAGGAAAAAGTGATCGAATAGCCGCCGAAATCGTTCGACCACATCCGAGGTAAGTTTTAAGTGATTAAACGTTGAGTAAATTCAATCATAATAGGACATAATGTTGATTTAATAAGATATGATGTGGCCATGACATGTCTTAAACTCAAATGGTAAGTTCGTAAGTGTTTGGACTTGGAAATTTAAGAGCAAATTGTAATAATTTGCTTTGGACAGCAGCAGTAACGTGATTTTAGAAAATCACTATAAATTGTTGGTGTGGAATTATAGGCTGAATAAAATATGTAATCAAATCTTAGTTAGTCTAGCTTCTTATAAAAGAGACCGTGTAAGCAAAGAAATTTCCTATAAAGAGATATTTAAAGTTGTGTGGGACAGTGTCAGAATGACTCCGAAATCCCCTGTTCTGTTTTTAAAAAATCATTATAATTTGTACAAAAATGGTTATAAGATAAAATTTATACGTTAGACTCCTTAATGAGTCTAGTTTCAAATGAAATCAAATAGAACACATTTTGAATTCTATACAATGAAAAATATGATCGTAGTGAAGAGTGATCAGATTAGTCAAACAGTGAAACAGGGGAAACTTTAAGAAAAATATGGTATTGATTGGCCAAACCTAAAATTCTGGAAATTCTATGGATGGAAGATATACGAGTCTATATTCAGGGAAAATTAACGGCAAATGATTTGGAGTTTTGTAGCTCCAGTTATAACTAATTTAGTGACTATTGCTCAGGAAAACAGCTCGTAGTGGATATGTGATTTTGTTGTGAACATGGATAAAACTTGTTTTAGTTGCTCATAAGCTATTGATTAAACCCATACGTGAATTCTGAATCGTGATATTGTAAAACGATATATGAGTGTTAGATGGATCTTTGATATTAAATTTTGTGAAATTGTAAGTTTATGAGTATTCGAATATGAAATGATAGTATGGCGTGAAGTTGAATTATTCATTGGAAAATGATTGATGTAGATTCGGCCAAGACAAAGTGTATACATGATAGTATATGTGGTATGTGAAGTATATTTGGATAATTGTGATGTGGATACATGAAAATTTATATTTTGATTTAGGATTTTATGTGATGAATGTGAATGTGTATATATGAGATAAGGCCGAATGGCCAATGTGATGAATGTGAACATGCATATATGTGATAAGGCCGAATGGCCAATGTGATGAATGTGAGCATGCATTGTGTGATAAGGCCGAATGGCCAATGTGGTGAATATGAACATGCATATATGTGGTAAAGCCGAATGGCTAATGTGAAATATGTATGAGAAATGTATATGTGGTAAAGCCGAATGGCTAATGTGAAATATCTATGAGATATGCATATGTGGTAAAGCTGAATGGTCAATGTGAAATATATATATGAGATATGTATATGTGGTAAAGCCGAACGGCTAGTGTGAAATATGTAGGCGATGTGCGTATATTGTGGCCGAACGACCAATGTGAAAGGTGTGTATTATTAGATATTTGATGAGGCAAATGAATTACAAATATGACAGTCGATGTGAATGTTGTAACATGTGATTAAATGTACATGAAACTTGGAAATATATTCTGGGTAAGACCCGATGACTACGTGTGGAGATTATGTCCGGGTAAGACCCGATGACTACGTGTGGAGATTATGTCCGGGTAAGACCCGATGACTACGTGTGGAGATTTTGTCCGGGTAAGTGGAGATTTCGTCTGAGCTAAAGGTCTCGCCGATAATCCGAGTAGAGGTTAAAGCTATAAGACTTCGTAATAAGAATTGCTTATAAATATATTCAATGCGAAAGGTTAAACAGGTATGTACTCCAAGTTTATATGTGAGCTTGATTTGAACTAAATCATAAGGTAGTTATGTGATGCATACGAGAGCAATCTATGAGACTATTCCTATGATTATGTGACATCAGATCAGTGTGAGAGGTTATGTGAAATCATACAATATATTTATGTCGCATGAGCTCACTTTTATGTGAAAGTTTAACTGCCTATTGTATATGATGAGTTGTGCATATTCGGTAAAGGGATGGCATGCCCGAAGGAAGAGTGAAATAAAATATACGAACAACTATGTTATAATTTGATTGTTATCTGTTGACACTGCTTAAAACTTACTAAGCATTGTAATGCTTACTCCGTTCACTCTGTTTCCTCTGTTTTATAGATCTCATTGCAAAGCTACAGGCTCGGGGATCATCAGCAACTAGTCACACTATCACTATCCACCGCTTGTTACTGTTATGTTTAGAATTATTTTATGGCATGTATAGAATAAACTAGTGGTGGAAGAATATTTTTGGTTAATGTATATAAGCCATGCGAAAATGGCATCTTTTGAATGTTTACTTAGTGAAGTTTAAATTTTACCTCTGGTTGTGCTTAGTACTTATTTAAATGAACGATCTTCATTTCAAGAAAAAGTTCAAAATTTTACTGTTCTGGCATGAGTTACAAGTCCGGTAATGCCCCTTACCTATTCTGGCGATGGTTACGGGATAGGGGTGTTACATTTTATTGGTATCAGAGCTACGGTTTAGTCGATTCTAGGACTAACGTAGCACGCGTGAGTCTATTTATACATGCCATAAAGTGATAAAATGATAGTGTGATGATTTTTGATTATTAAAATGTGTTTGCTGTATTGTAATGAATCTTGATCCCGATCGAGCTGTAGCAAGCTTCTGACTGTAAGAAATTGCGATATAACTTCACTTAGATATGCCTAAATTATTAAGTTGATCAGGCACGTATCATGTACTCATATTTGAATTTCGATTTGGATTGAATTATAAGGGTATTAGTGATGGTTTGAAAGAGTGTTATGACTATAAATGTGATTTTTGTATGTGGCTATGGAATTGGAAGTTGAATGGTCGATAAGCATGTTGTGTTTGTATTCAAGTAATGTAAATGATATACTAATGTGTATTGCTATATGTGTATATGTACATGAGAATTGAGAGTGATATATCCGGGCTAAGTCCTGAAGGGCATTCGTGCTAGTGATGTATCCGGGCTAAGTCCCGAAGAGCATTCGTGCTAGTGATGTATCCGGACTAAGTTTCGAAGAGCATTCGTGCTAGTGATATATCCGAGCTAAGTCCCGAAGAGCATTCATGCTAGTGATGTATCCGGACATGGTTCCGAAGAGCATTCGTGCTAGTGATATATCCGGGCTAAGTCCCGAAGAGCATTCATGCTAGTGATGTATCCGGACTAAGTTCCGAAGAGCATTCGTGCTAGTGATATATCCGGGCTAAGTCCCGAAGAGCATTCATGCTAGTGATGTATCCGGACTAGGTTCCGAAGAGCATTCGTGCTAGTGATATATCCAGGCTAAGTCCCGAAGAGCATTCATGCTAGTGATGTATCCGGACTAAGTTCCGAAGAGCATTCGTGCTAGTGATATATCCGGGCTAAACCCCGAAGAGCATTCATGCTAGTGATTATCCGGACTAAGTCCCGAAGAGCATTCATGCTAGTGATGTATCCGGACTAAGTCCCGAAGAGCATTCATGCTAGTGATGTATCCGGACTAAGTTTCGAAGAGCATTCATTCTAGTGATAAATCCGTGCTAAACCCCGAAGAGCATTCGTGCTGGTGTTATATCCGAGCTAGGTCCCGAAGAACAATCATGCTGGTGACGTGTATTCGGGCCTTCGTGCCTAGTAGGCTTCGTGCCAGTAATTTGAGCAAAGTTTAAGTGTTCATTACTATACGAATTCAAATTTAAATGAGATGATATGTTTAAAAGTGTACATACATGATGTTTATAGACTTGGTTAAGTCATTTCAATGTGTAATAACGAATGAATAAGAGCACTATGTGTGTGAATGATTAGAGGCACTGTGTGTGTGCGAATTCCTTTAACCGAGCACTATGAGTGCGAGATCGGTCAGTGGGCACTAAGTGTGTGAAGTGGAATTCATGTAAGACCTCGTCTGGGACGAAGGCATTGATTTGAGATAGTGTGTAAGACCATGTCTGGGACATGGCATCAGCTCGATATGTGAGAATATGTAAGACCATATCTAGGATATGGCATTGTAAGAGCTATATGTGCTTAATGAGTATCCGTAATGATTTCGAATGATTCAACGGGTATATTTAAGATGATAAATAAAGTAAGATCAGAATAAGTGATACAGGTATGTACGGAAGGTATGTGAAAATCAAATGAAAGTAAAAATTTGTGAGTTCGTATCATATTATGTTATGTATACTAAATAAGTGAATACGTAAAAAGATGGTGGATATGTTGTTAAGAAATGAATTCATGTTATAAATGTGTTACGGATTTAGTCTATGGAATGCTTGGTATATGAAGTCATATGTGCTATTGCTAAATGACCCATATTTTTTTTGTTAATCATATTCAAGAAATTATTTCGATTAAGTTCGACATTTGAAAGTCTGTAAGAATTTTTTTTGATGAATGCTGATAATTTTGGATATATGGGTTATGTGCTAAAATAAATCCCATGCCGGTATACTATATGAGGCTTTATGCCAAATCGATTGTATACGGGTATCGTTAACGGTGATTGAATGTGCTAAATGAATTCAATGTTCAGGTATGTGGAAGTTGATTTTCTGTTGGAAATAGTTTAAGTTGAATAGTGAGATATGATGGAGTTATAAAGGATATTCATTGGGATGTTTGAGTATATGTGTACTTTCGGTCAGGTTACAGCTTATACATGAATGAAAATGTGGGTTACAAATATGTGGGTTGATGATGTGAATTATACATGTTAATATGTGCTTGATATGTGTTTGAAATGCATTTGTGAACTAAATTAAGTGATTATTGCTTATGAAATCAAGAAAATGAGATATATGTGCATACTTGTAGAAATGTTTATGTATTTGTTTTAAGATAAGAAAATGATTTTATAGATCGATGCGAAATCAATAATGAATTACAATTGCTATCGATGAGCTAATGTTTATATGAATATAATTCAATAAGAGGACGTTATCCTAAACTATGCATCAGTAGAAATTTTCGGGGACGAAAATTGCTTAAGTGGGGGAGAGTTGTGACAGCCCTAAAGTGACCCTAGTCGGAAAGCGGTTTCGGGACCGCTAAACCGAGTCACCAAATTATTTGAATATGATATTTATTGTCTAAAATATGTGAATATGAATGTGTGAAAGTTTTAAGCTTCGATTTAGTAAATTGCATGTGAATTTAGTCAATAGGACTTATGTGTGACACTTTTGAAATGTGATTGGTTAATCTATAAGGATCAATTAGTGCATGAAATCAAAAGGGTGGACTTGCATGTCAATTTCCCCCCCTAATTAGTAGTGGCCGGCCATGAGCATGAGGGTGGACAAAATGTTATGGCTAAAACATGTCATAAACATGTTGGGCTAATGCTTTATGTTAGGAATAATAAAATAAAGAACATGGGCAATAAAATATTAGTGTTAGTAGTAGGAGAAACAAAAAAAAAAGAAAAAAATGTGTGTGGTTGTTCCCCCATTGTGCCGTACCTAGAAGAAAAAAAAAAGAAGGCTTCATCCTCCTTGTTCTTCTTGACCGAAAAATCAAAGGAAGAAGAAAGGAGTCTTCTTGCTTCATGTTCGGTTGGTTGGTGTTTTAGGAAGAGGCATGTTTGATGTTGTTCCATGAGATTCATGCATGTTGTTAGTTGTTAGCTTGAGTTCTACCTAGCCCATGGTTTAAATCTTTGCTATGTGATGAAGATGAGCTAAGTTTCGGCTAAGGTGGATTTGTGTTGATGTCACTTGCATGCTAAATGTGAAGCTTTGTAATGATACATGTGATGGTGGATTGATGACTCTTGGATTTTCTTTTTAGCATTCTTGAGTTAGGCCTTAAGTTCTTTGTTTAACCCATGACCAAAATTTAAGTGGTATGGTGTCTTGATGCATTCGGCCATGTTAGGAAGTAGAAGAGAAGCATGGTTGTTGATCATGTTATTTGGATGAAAATGGTAGTAAGGTGAAGTGCAAATGTTAGTATTTGATCTCTAGAGTATATATGTGTATTAGCCGAGTTTTGAACTTAAAACGAATTGGTATTTAGTCAATACAAGTAACCATAATTGTAGAATGTATTAAGTGTTGCAATCGGCCTCAACATAGACATGCATATTCGGCCATAGAAAGAAGATTGGTGTTGCATGTATTCGGTTAGAGGCAAGCACATTGATGCTTTTATTTTGGCTTAGACAATCGGCTAAAAGGGAGTGTGGGTTAATATGTTGAGTTGATTCATGATTTCATATGTATGTGACTTTAATGTCTAATGTATATATATGGGCTAAGTACTTTGAGTTCCTCTTTTCGATGCTCAAATGATTAAATCAATTTATTTGTTTAAATTAAGCTCAAGAGCAAAGGGGAACTAAATCCGATAAAGGGAAGGAAAAAGTGATCGAATAGCCGCCGAAATCGTTCGACCACATCCGAGGTAAGTTTTAAGTGATTAAACGTTGAGTAAATTCAATCATAATAGGACATAATGAGTTGATTTAATAAGATATGATGTGGCCATGATATGTCTTAAACTCAAATGGTAAGTTCATAAGAGTTTGGACTTGAAAATTTAAGAGCAAATTGTAATAATTTGCTTTTGACAGCAGCAGTAACGTGATTTTAGAAAATCACTATAAATTGTCGGTGTGGAATTATAGGCTGAATAAAATATTAAATCAAAGCTTAGTTAGTCTAGTTTCTTATAAAAGAGACCGTGTCAGCAAAGAAATTTCCTATAAAGAGATATTTAAAGTTGTGTGGGACAGTGTCAGAATGACTCCGAAATCCCCTGTTCTGTTTTTAGAAAATCATTATAATTTGTACAAAAATGGTTATAAGATAAAATTTATATGCTTAGACTCCTTAATGAGTCTGGTTTCAAATGAAATCAAATAAAACACATTTTGAATTCTGTACAATGAAAAATTTGATTCGTAGTGAAGAGTGGTCAGATTAGTCAAATAGTGAAACAGAGGAAACTTTAAGAAAAATCTGGTATTGATTGGCCAAACCTAGAATTCTGGAAATTTCATGGATGGAAGATATACGAGTCTATATTTAGGGAAAATTAACGGCAAGTGATTTGGAGTTTTTTAGCTCTAGTTATAACTAATTTAGTGACTATTGCTCAGGAAAACAGCTCGTAGTGGATATGTGATTTTGTTGTGAACATGGATAAAACTTGTTTTAGTTGCTCATAAGCTATTGATTAAACTCATACGTGAATTCTAAATCGTGATATTGTAAAACGATATATGAGTGTTAGATGGATCTTTGATATTAAAATTTGTTAAATTGTAAGATTATGAGTATTCGAATATGAAGTGATAGTATGGCGTGAAATTGAATTATTCATTGGAAAATGATTGATGTAGATTCGGCCAAGACAAAGTGTATACATGATAGTATATGTGGTATGTGAAGTATATTTGGATAATTGTGATGTGGATACATGAAAATTTATATTTTGATTTAGGATTTTATGTGATGAATGTGAATGTGTATATATGAGATAAGGCCGAATGGCCAATGTGATGAATGTGAACATGCATATATGTGATAAGGCCGAATGGCCAATGTGATGAATGTGAGCATGCATATGTGTGATAAGGCCGAATGGCCAATGTGGTGAATATGAACATGCATGTATGTGGTAAAGCCGAATGGCTAATGTGAAATATGTATGAGAAATGTATATGTGGTAAAGCCGAATGGCTAATGTGAAATATGTATGAGATATGCATATGTGGTAAAGCTGAATGGTCAATGTGAAATATATATATGAGATATGTATATGTGGTAAAGCCGAATGGCTAGTGTGAAATATGTAGGCGATGTGCGTATATTGTGGCCGAACGACCAATGTGAAAGGTGTGTATTATTAGATATTTGATGAGGCAAATGAATTACAAATATGACAGTCGATGTGAATGTTGTAACATGTGATTAAATGTACATGAAACTTGGAAATATATTCTGGGTAAGACCCGATGACTACGTGTGGAGATTATGTCCGGGTAAGACCCGATGACTACGTGTGGAGATTATGTCCGGGTAAGACCCGATGACTACGTGTGGAGATTTTGTCTGGGTAAGACCCCATAACTTCGTGTGGAGATTTCGTCTGAGCTAAAGGTCTCGCCGATAATCCGAGTAGAGGTTAAAGCTATAAGACTTCGTAATAAGAATTGCTTATAAATATATTCAATGCGAAAGGTTAAACAGGTATGTACTCCAAGTTTATATGTGAGCTTGATTTGGACTAAATCATAAGGTAGTTATGTGATGCATACGAGAGCAATCTATGAGACTATTCCAATGATTATGTGACATCGGATCAGTGTGAGAGGTTATGTGAAATCATACAATATATTTATGTCACATGAGCTCACTTTTATGTGAAAGTTTAACTGCCTATTGTATATGATGAGTTGTGCATATTCGGTAAAGGGATGGCATGCCCGAAGGAAGAGTGAAATAAAATATACGAACAACTATGTTATAATTTGATTGTTATCTGTTGACACTGTTTAAAATTTACTAAGCATTGTAATGCTTACTCCGTTCACTCTGTTTCCTCTGTTTTATAGATCTCATTGCAAAGCTACAGGCTCGGGGATAATCAGCAACTAGTCACACTATCACTATCCACCGCTTGTTACTGTTATGTTTAGAATTATTTTATGGCATGTATAGAATAGACTAGTGGCGGAAGAATATTTTTGGTTAATGTATATAAGCCATGCGAAAATGGCATCTTTTGAATGTTTACTTAGTGAAGTTTAAATTTTACCTCTGGTTGTGCTTAGTACTTATTTAAATGAACGATCTTCATTTCAAGAAAAAGTTCAAAATTTTACTGTTCTGACATGAGTTACAAGTCCAGTAATGCCCCTTACCTATTCTGGCGACGGTTACGGGATAGGGGTGTTCCAAATTCATAGCAACTTAATAACAATTAAACGAGTCTCCATACATGCCAAAGACTTAAAATACTTTAAAACCTTTATATATCGATCAATAGTTTGATAGTGTGATTTAACCTTCGGCGACCTCCAACTCGAGCTAACATCTGCGACACTATAGGAAAAAGGAAAGGAAGGGAGTAAGCATTATAACTTAGTATGTAAGTATGTAAATATTAATAAACAATACATTAGCATACTTTAAACAAAGTCACAATATGTTCCTGGAATATTACCATCACAAACACACATACTTTCACTATTACAATCATAAACAGGTTCAAAATAAGTTGTCTAGCAGAGTACCAAAAACTAAATTATTTATTTCTGGAGTTACAGAACTCCAAATTACAAACTGTTAATTTTCCTTGAAACTAGATTCACATATATTCTTACCATAAAATTTTCATAATTTTTGGTCTAACCAATTAGTACAGTTCATTCATTGAATTTACCCCTGTTTCACTGCTCAACTATTCTGATCACTCTTCACTACGAATCAATTTTCTCCTCGTACAGGATTCAAAGGATGTTCTCGTTTATTTCATTTGAAACTATACTTATTAAGGATTTCAAGAATATAAATTATATCCCCTAATTATTGTTTTAAAATTTTTAATGATTTTTCCAAGTCAGAACAGGGGATCACGTAGTCATTCTGAACCTGTCTCTCAAAAACTTAAATATCTCATAATATAGATATCCTTTGCTTGCTCTGTTTCTATTATATGAAAATAGACTCATTAAACTATAATTTGATATCTCATTCAGTCTCTGATTCAATTTCTACTATTTTTGGTAAATTTTTAGATTCACGTCACTGCAACTATGCAGAACAGTTTTATTGTCAATTTTGATCTTTCACACTTCAATTGTATTCATCACTTTCCCATAACAATTTTTCCAATTTCCAATCACATATCGCGCATATTGCTCGTAAGTTACACACGTATATACTTACACTTATCATCACAAAGTCATACACAATTTCATTTAATCAATTTCCCAGTTGAACGCTTCGGAATAATAACAGATACGCGATGGTATTGCACACAGCCCACTTTTAAAATCGAAGCTCTCTTGTACACATAGTGGCCTTCACTTAGCACCACTCATGTGACCTAGCTCGATTGTACACATAATTTTGGCTCTCTTGTACACATGGTGAACACTTGGTACCAGCCATGTGACCTAGCCAGTTTATCTCATAGCTCTCTTGTCTACATGGTGTCCTTCACCTGGAACCACACATGCGACCTAGCTACATATATCCCGTAGCTATCTTGTCTACATGGTGTACACATAGTATCACCCATGCAACCTAGCTACATCATAATGTCTCGTAGCTCTCTTGTACACATGATGTGCACTCAGCACCATGCATGTGACCTAGCTACAAACCATCTGTATCATCCAATCTTTCCGAAGGTTCAATCGAGATTTCTCTCTCTTTCTAATACTTGATTCCATACTTCCAATAGTCAATTATGATTCAAAAATCAGCTACAATACATAAAATATGCTGAAATACAAAAACATAATAAAGATAATGTGCAAAAATAGGCATAATTTGCATCACATATCATATACCAAAATAAATCACATTACCAACTTACCAAATTGACCATTCTCTTTGGCCAACCATAAGCACATCACGTAGGCATAATTTGCATCACATATCATATACCAAAATCCAACCATAAGTTCTATAACATCCCTTACCCGTGTTTGACGCTGGAACAGGGTACGAGGCATTACAGGACTTAATCACTAATCATCGTATAAAAATCGATTCATAATTTCACTCTAATTTAAAACTTTTTCAAACACATTCAAGCTGTCCCTTAAAAAGAGCTTACAAGGCCCATATCATGCTTTAATTCAACCACACACATAGGAAAGCATGCACATTCATAAATTGCATCATTTAATTAATAACATAATCAAGACTATCTACATTAAATGACTTTATACAATAGAGACCTTCAAATAACATAGATCAGTATTTTAAGCCAATTCCTAGCAACTTAATAACAATTAAACGAGTCTCCATACATGCCAAAGACTTAAAATACTTTAAAACCTTTATATATCGATCAATAGTTTGACAGTGTGATTTAACCTCCGTCGACCTCCAACTCGAGCTAACATCTTCGACACTATAGTAAAAAGGAAAGGAAGGGAGTAAGCATTATAGCTTAGTAAGTAAGTATGTAAATATTAATAAACAATACATTATCATACTTTAACCAAAGTCACAATATGTTCCCGGAATATTACCAACACAAACACACATACTTTCACTATTACAATCATAAACAGGTTCAAAATAAGCTGTCTAGTAGAGTACCAGCAACTAAATTATTTATTTCTGGAGCTACAGAACTCCAAATTACAAACCGTTAATTTTCCTTGAAACTAGATTCACATATATTCTTACCATAAAATTTTCAAAATTTTTGGTCTAGCCAATTAGTACAGTTTATTCATTGAAGCTACCCCTGTTTCACTGCTCAACTGTTCTGACCACTCTTCACTACGAATCAATTTTCTCCTCGTACAGAATTCAAAGGATATTATCGTTTATTTCATTAAGGATTTCAAGAATATAAATTATATCTCCTGATTATTTTGGTACAATTTTTAATGATTTTTCCAAGTCAGAACAGGGGATCGCGTAGTCATTCTAAACCAGTCTCTCAAAACTTAAATATCTCATAATATAGAATTCCTTTACTTGTTCTGTTTCTGTTACATGAAAATAGACTCATTAAGTTTGATATCTCATTCAGTCTCTGATTCAATTTCAACTATTTTTGATAAATTTTTAGATTCACATCACTTCAACTATTCAGAATAGTTTTATTGTCAATTTTGATCTTTCACACTTCAATTGTATTCATCACTTTCCCATAACAATCTTTCCAATTTCCAATCACATATTAAGCATATTGCACATAAGTTACACAGGTATATATTTACACTTATCATCACAAAGTCATACACAATTTCATTTAATCAATTTCCCAGTTGAACGCTTCAGAATAATAACAGATACGCGATGGTATCGCACACAGCCCACCTTTAAAATCGAAGCTCTCTTGTACACATAGTGGCCTTCACTTAGCATCACTCATGTGACCTAGCTCGATTGTACACATAATTTTGGCTCTCTTGTACACATGGTGAACACTTAGTACCACCCATGTGACCTAGCTAGTTTATCTCGTAGCTCTCTTGTCTACATGGTGTCCTTCATCTGGAACCACGCATGCGACCTAGCTATATATATCCCGTAGCTCTCTTGTACACATGATGTGCACTCAGCATCATACATGTGACCTAGCTACATACCATCTGTATCATCCAATCTTTCTGAAGGTTCAACCAGGATTTCTCTCTCTTTCAATACTTGATTCCATACTTCCAATAGTCAATTATGATTCAAAAATCAGCTACAATACATAAAATATGTCGAAATACAAAAACATAATAAAGATAATGTATTATTTACATACAAACTTACATACTTTCTCATTTCCATGTTGAATTAATATTGAACATTTAAATCATTATAATTATACTTACTTTCAACACCTCGGCAATCATAGTAAATATATCAATTTTACATTGAAACATGCATAAATTAATGCTTATTATACATATGAACTTACCTTGATACTAAAACGGCCATTTTACCAACTTTCCCGATTTTCGATTTTTCTCCCATTCTAGATTCAAATCTCATTTTTCGGGATCTAAAACATCATATTTTAATTATTTAATTAATGTACTATTCAAAACAGTCCTTAACTCAAACTTTGGCAAAATTACAATTTTTCCCCTAAACTTTTGCATATTTACACTTTTTCCCCTAGGCTCAGGAATTAAACTTCATCCCTTATTCTTATGTTTTATGACATGCTGATCATTTTTCCCTTCTATGGCAACATCAAATTCTCACTCTAACACATAGTTATGAACAATAACAACTTTTACCGATTAAGCCGTTTTACTTATTTTTGCTTAAAACCGCTTAGCAAAAGTTGTTTAACATAATTTCAGGCTTCATATTCTACCATAAAACATCAAAATAAACACATTTCACCAATGGGTATTTTTCCAAATATGAACCCTAGCTTAAATTATTGCTAGAATAAGCTTAATCAAGTTACTGGGATTCCAAAATCGTAAAAGAACTTGAAAAACGGGGCTAGAACAGACTTACTATTGAGCTTGGAAAGCTTGAAAACCCTAGCCATGGCTTCCCCCATGCTAATTTCGGCCTCCATGAAAAACATGATTCAATTTTGGCTTTATTTTCCCTTTTTATTTCTTTTAATTACCAAATAACTAAAATGCCCTTAAGGCCTTTCTTTAAAATTTTGTCCTATTCATGCCCATTTTTGTCCAAATGAAATATAATGGTCTAATTTCCATTTAAGGACCTCCTCTTTAAACCCCCATTTCAATCAAGTACTTATGAATTAGAACACATATTTTGCAACTTTTGCAATTTAGTCCTAAAAGTCCAATTAAGCACTTTATCAGTAAATTTACTTAACGATATTTTTACACAATATTTTAATCAATAAATAAACCTTAAAACTTAATCGGAATAAATTTTTTGACTTCAAATTCGTGGTTCTAAAACCATCGTTCCGTTTAGGCCCTAAATCAGACTGTTACACCAACTTCTGCAAATAAGCCCTAATAGGCAAATTAAACATGCAATCTATAAAATTTCTTATCAATACTCTAACACATGCATCTAATCACTCGATAAATCATAAAAATTAATCGAAATAAACTTTTCTATCTCAGATTTGTGGTTTCGTAACCACTATTCCATTTAGGCCCTATTTTGAGATGTTACAAGTTCAACCAGAATCAAGCCATATCACATGGCTAAATATACACATTACCAAACATATTCACAAACTTCCAGCCTATACATGCCATACTTCAATATATACATTTTCAAAAGGTACCAAAATATAGTTTGATAGTGTGATGATGATTCTTGATGATCCCTGAGTTCCCAGTAGCTTCGATATCTATAAAATAGTTGAAAGCACACACAAAGTAAGCTTTCAAAAGCTTAGTAAGCCATATACAAATAAATTTAACACAACATCAATCTAATTCAATTCATTCATATAATTCAAGGCAAAATACATTCACATAACCATATATCTATTATAGCTTATTTGATCATGATTTACATATATATATCATATCTCATTCTTATAGCAACTCATACTTATATCATAGGTTCACCAAGGTACATGTACTTACCTTTCATGCTTAAACATGGTATACACTTCAAACGTACCTTGATCGAATACAATTTCACATAGTCATCCATTTTCTCAAAATGCCCATCGAACCGTTCGGAATCAATAAGGATACTCAGATTGCTCAGAAGCTCATACAATGCTAACGTCCCAGACGTGATCTTATAAGTAATTAAATATCGATGCCACTGTCCCAGACAGGGTCTTACACGAAATCAAATACAATGCCGATGTCCCAGACATGGTCTTACACGTAAATCATAAGTCGATGCCAAAGTCCTAGACGTGGTCTTACACGAAAATTGTAACACCCCACACCCGAGTCCTACGTCGAGACGGGATACGAGGTGTCACCTCACTTAACACATGCGTTCTAACTTTTTTGAACTTTGTTTAATCTTCTTAATGTGGGCCTACGAGGCCTCAAACATTCATTGGAAACCACTCGGAACTAACTTAGGTCCTTAAATTGAATTAATAAAAATTATTCTTGAAACAAGGCACATGCCCGTGTGGAAAGGCAACACGCATGTGTGGTCATTATGACATGGTCGTGTTGATGGCCCGTGTGACACACATGGCCTAAGTATCTAGGGACACACCCGTGTCCCATGCCTGTGTGAATTAAATTCTAAATTTGAACCTACAGGGGTTTTCACATGACTTGACACACGCCCGTGTCTATAGCCCGTGTCCCTCACACTGCCATGACACGCCCGTGTCCGCGCCCATGTCCAAAAACCTTGACATTCTGTTTCTAATGTCAGCATCCAATAAGGGGCACACATCCGTGGCCAGAGGCCATGTCTGTAACACCCCAAACCCGAAACCGACACCGGAGTCGAACACGAGGTGTTAACTGACTTTAACCCCTTATAAAATTTATTTTCCAGATACTGCCCAATCTGTGTACTAGTCGTTTTAAAAATCATATCTTGAGTTTTGTAACCCGAAAATCAGTTTCGCAATTTTTCCCAGAAACTAGACTCATGTGCCCATCTATGTATTTTTTCTAGAATTTTTGGTCGGGCCAATTAGTACAGTTTATTAGTCAAAGTCTCCCATGTTGCAGGGGTCGACTACACTGACCTTTGCCCATTACGACTTGGATATCTCCCTGCACGGGGCTTCAATACTGATGCCGTTTGTTTCTATGAAAACTAGACTCAGAGAGGAATCTGTACATATATGGTACGACCCCTAATTATCTCTGGTTAATTTATAATGAATTTCCAAAGTCGGAGCAGGGAATTCAGAAACCGTTCTGGCCCTGTCCCACAAAAATCTGATTATCTCTTAATATACTGCCCATATGATCTTTTCGTTACTTCCTCATGAAAACAGACTCATCGAGCTTCGATCACATAATTTATTCATCAATTAATTCCACTCCTACTATTTTTAGTGATTTTTCAATCTCATGACACTGCTGCTGCCAGCATCTGTTACGAAAGTAACTAGGTCCATTTCATGCCTACCCTTGATCCAACTCAATCGAACATTCGCGCCATTTTCGCATGGCTTAAAGTTTACATGCCAAAGTTCAAACACAACGTAATAGCTTATACATGCCAAAATGTTCTTCTAAGCCAACTAAGAAGAAAGTACCAAAACTTGCTATCCGGTGTGATGACTTCGATGACGGCCTGACCCCGCAAAAATAGATGAGTCCAAGCAACCTATAATGGGTGACAAGGAAACACCGAGTGAGTTTATAACTCAGTAAGTCATAAGCAACGCACTACCATCCATCAATAACATTATCACAAGAGGAAACAAAATAGAACGAGACAATTTACTCCATCCATACCGAACCATACCATAGTTCCTCCAACCTATCGATTCAGTTTCATATCGATTCATGCATTCACATTCCATATACTCATCAATAGGACATTGAAGCATTTTCATAAATCAATTTATTTCCGTTACAATCAAACGACTAAACGGCCTTTCACCCATCCTACGATAAATTTTATGTACGTGACTTCAAGTATATTTGTCACATAGGTTCAAACTTACCGAGCTCAACACCAAGTATAAGCATAGCACCTATTAGCCATGTACTCAAGACACTTACCCGATCCGCTGTCCGCGATCGACTCAATAGTGTCGCACACATAGTGTCCATAATGATTCACGAATGTATATTGAGTCCGCACACTCAGTGCTATATAATCAACTCGCACACTTAGTGCTACGTAATCAAATCGCACACTTAGTGCTACATAGTCAAACTCGCACACTTAGTGCCGCATGGTCAATTCGCACACTTAGTGCATCATATTCATTTCGCACACTTAGTGCAACATAGTCAAATCGCACACTTAGTGCTGTACAATTTAATCCCGCGCACTTAGCGCCAATCTCATGGTCATAAATGGTTATACCCGCACGTTTAGTGCCGAGATCAACAACTCAGTACATCTTACCTCTTTTCTTTTCATTCAACAATTTCATCATCACATACGTACATGCATATATATATATATGTATATTTATTCATTCCATTCAGCATCAATACATAAACATTATGACCATTTGAAATAATACCAACTACATGCTTAATGACTTACCTTGTGTTGGGTAAGACGGTTCCAACTCGGCTACTCAGTGATCTTTTCTTTGCCTTTGCTTGATTCTCCTCCTTTAGCTCCTTGAGCTTAATCAATAATTCACTAGTTTAACCATCTTGTTAAACATTCATAATTCAATTACACATGCCTATGTATGTTTGTATATTCGGCAACCATCCTCACTAATTACTCATGTTGATGGCCGAATGGATGTATGTGTGTACAATGTCAACTATAACATCATGTAATTCCACATATGACTACATTTCTTATGTTCCACATCTTAATGCCCATTATACATAATCAAATTTAACATCATCTATATACTTACTCATATGGCCGAATATACATACCCCCATATAATATCATTTTCATTCCATTTAACACTTAATTTCCACCACATAAACACTTGGCCGATTTTGCTAGCACACAAGCCTATGACCGAATGTCCTTGACCTCTAGTCACCTAGATTTTTATTCTTTAAGCCTCATCCAACTCATATTTTTCATTGACAACCTCCTTAACTTCAATTTATTCACATCTTTAATCATGCTACATTCGACCATTATTTAACAATAATTCATGCATCCTTTTTATTAAACACTCAAAATCAACCATCTTCATACCTCATCACCAAAGACATCAAAATACCAACCAAGAATGTAACATTCATGGCCGAATATCATCTCCATCAATTAACAAAATTTGAACCATAGCTAGGTAGATTTTCACTTTTCATCAACAACTATCAAAAAGCTCAAGCACTCATCAATGGCAAAACACAAAATCATCATCAATCCACAAAATTGAACCATGGGTTTTTAGAACTCAAGTCAACTACTAAAACATGCATGCATCTCAAGAACAACATCAAACATACCTTAGTCTAGCAAACCACCATAGCCGATTTTCTCAAGCTCTTCCCCTTCCTTTCTTTCCTCTATTCGGCCAAAGGTGTTCAAGAATGAACACATTTTTTTTTTTGTTTTCTTTCCTCAACTCACGGCAACAAGGGGGTGAGACCATGTTATTTCTTTTTTTTTCCATCACCCTTCCTTTCATTATTTAATCACCATGCTCATTATTTTATTTTTCTTAACATACATCACTAGCATAACATGTTGGAGACATGTTTCCACCCATAGCATGGCCGGCCACTACATATTAGGGAGGGGGAATTTGACATGCAAGTCCCCTTTTTCTTCCCCATGCACTAATAGGTCCTCATGCATTGACCTATCACATTTTAAAATTTTCTCATATAAGTCCTATTGACTAAATTCACATGCAATCGACTAAATCGAAGCTTGAAATTTTCACACAATCATGATTACATATTCTAGACAATAAACATCACATTCAAACCTTTCGGTGACTCAGTTTAGCGGTCCCGAAACCACTTCCCGACTAGGGTCAATTTTGGGCTGTCACAATGTCCTCCACACGGCTGAGACACAAGGCTGTGTCTCTACCAATGTGCTTACTACCATGCATTCTAACTTGCAAATTTTACGTCCAGGGGACACATGGGCGAACAACACGCCTATGGGGCTTGCAACAGTCCGGTTTTAACCCTAGTCAGAATAGTGGTCTTGGGACCAAAAATATGAGTCAAAAAATATTTTAAATATTATTTTATATGTTTATGATATGTGAATGAACATGTGTGAACGTCTCGTATCAAAATTTGAATGTTTGTGTGCTTAATTTTGAAAAAGGACCTAATCGCGTAAAATGTAAAAGTTGTATGCTATTTGTTAAAAGTGCTTAATTGATTTGGATTTATGATTATGAGGTCCTTATGAGGTTTTTTAACCATTGAAGGAATTAAATGACATAACAGGGCATGTGTTAGATAAATGAATAATTTTATAACAAAGGGTAAATTTGGAAATTAGTTAATAATATGATTTATAATAAAAAAAGCACAAATTAAGTCAATTTTCATTCATATTTGTCGATATTGAAGAGAAAAGTATAGGTTTTATGTGTTTGAAGCATTCGGCCAACGTCTATCTTGATTAAAGGTCTGTTTTGTTTGGTTTTTTGATAATTTCTATGTTTTTGGTAATCGTTACTTCGTATATTATCAAACCCATGCCTTAATTTTTGATTTTTTTTAATGATATTGAAATCTTTCATTGATAAATTCATGAGCTTGGTGATGTTATATGTTGAAATATGAAAGCTTGATGTTGGGTTTACATGTTTTGTCTTTGAATTTTTGATGAATTTGAGCAATTTGGGCTAAATTGTAAAATTTTTATTTTGAGGGACTAAAATGTGAAATAAATGAAATGTATGGACTTGTATGAGAGCTATGAAAATTCAGCCAAGCTTGTGTACAAGCAAATTATGTATATTTTGTGATTTTATGAATTAGGAACTAAAGTGTCAAAATGTAAGGACTAGTTTGCAAAATGACCTAAATGTGTGTTTGTGGATTGTTTTGAATGAATTTGTGATTGAATTGGTTAATTTTGAATTGAATTAGATCGAGAATTAAAGAATACGGATTTAGATTGGGAGAAGTCAAAAGTCGTTGAATAGTCGACTCCATGTTCAAATCTGAATGAGGTAAGTTAATATACATTAGACATGTTTGAATTGAATTCTTATTATTTATATGATATTGAATTGTTATGAATGAATGTTCAAGCTAAATATGTGCTGCTCTAGAAAGTATCAACAAAGTTCTGAAGTCCGAAAAGCCCCGTACGAACCATAGGAATAGTTAGGATACATATGTCATGACATAGGATTTTCTATATGTGTTATCATGTAAGACCACATCTGGGATGTTGGCATCGACTTCTGTTTTGTGTGTAAGACCATATCTGAGACATTGACATAGTATCCGATTTTGTGTAAGGCCCTGTCTGGGACAGTGGCATCGATGTTTGATTACATGTAAGACCACGTCTGGGATGTTGGCATTGTATACACTTTCCAAGCTATCCACGTATCCTTATGTTTTCGAACGGTTCAAACTAACATTCTGAGAAAATGAATAGCTTTGTGAAACCATATTAGATTCAGGTATGTTTACTTTGTATAGCCTATTTGAGAATGAAAGGTAAATATTTGAATATGAGATTTGTCTTAACATTGGTATACAAAGTATGAACGATTTGATGATACTTAATTGCTTTGAATAATATGTTTATTTTTATATGGCTTACTAAGATTTTGAAAGCTTACTTTGTGTGTGTTTGCATTTTTCTGTAGATATTTAAGCTACTGTGAGCTCGGGGATCATCGAGGATCGTCACCACACTATCGAACCTTATTTTGGTACTTTGAAAATGTATATATTAAAATATGGCATGTATAGGCTAGAAGTTGTGGAATTATGTTTTGTGATGTACATATTTAGCCATGTGATATGGCTAGTTTGTGTTTGAACTTATAGTTTGATAGTGGTATATGATATGTGATGCTAATGTGAAATTGTGGTATGTTTTGGTTGGCCAAAAGAAATGGTCAATGTTGAGAAGTTTTGGTAAGTTTTGAGCATTTGATTGAATGATGTATTGATCATATGTTTAGGTATGATTTTAGTTTACGTTTTGTTATGAATTAATTGATGAATTGGGATTTGAAATAATTGATAATGTTATAGCATGAATTATGTATGGTTTGGTATAGATATTGGTTGAAATGGTTGCGCATATATGTTTGGTTTGGTGTTTGTAGGTTGACCCAAATTGGGGTGGCAAATTGGCTATTCAAATGGCCTAGTTTTGTCCACACGGGTAGAGACACGGACGTGTGTCTCAACCGTGTACGACACACGGTTATGTGGCAGGATCGTGTGTCCCCTTGGGTACCCTACAATTGTAAGTCAGGTTCAAGCACGGCCAAGGCACACGGCCGTGTGGCTAGCCGTGTGGCCCAAGTCAGACTCGACCACAGCCAAGGCACACAGATGTGTCTTGTGGCCGTGTGTGCAAGTCAGTATGTATGCCCTATTTTGACATGGCCTAGACACACGAGCATGTCTAATGCCGTGTAAGGCACACGGCCTGATTACACGGACGTGTGACCTGTACTTGTTTGAAAATTGTTTAAGTTTTGGGAAAATTTTCTATGTCTTCGGTTTAGTCTCGACTCTTTTCTGACGCATGTTTTAGGTCTTGAAGACCTATATAAGGGACTCTATATTGATGTTGATCTCTGATGCTTTGATGTTTATGAAATGAAAGTTAAATGTTTCGATTCGTCTGGTAATGCCTTTAACCCTAGTCTGGCGATGGATACAGGTTAGGGTGTTACATTTTATTGGTTTCAGAGCTATGGTTTAGTCGGTTCTAGGACAACCATAACGTATGTGAGTCTAGCTATACGTGCCATATTTTTAAATTGCGATAGTGTGATGAATCCTGACATTGAAATGTGCTTTCATATAGCAAATGGATCCTGAAAGAGCCGTAGTAGACTATGTTGAAAGCAATGCGCCGCTCTCACGCAAGGGATGGTGCAAGCTGATTCTTAATCAGCTACGAGTAGGCGTGATGGTGAGGCTAAACAAGCCTTCTATTAGATGATGAACGATTGGTTTAGTCAATATATTAGGACCAATCTGGCTGTACAACAACTTCCACCCCCGGTTAATTCGCCACAAGCTACTGCTATACCATCAGTGAACCCAGTTCAGATATGTAAGCCTCTGGCAGATAAGATTAGAAAATATGGGGCTGAAGAGTTCCGAGCTACATCGAATGATGATGCTGAAAGGGCCAAATTCTAGTTAGAGAACACAGTACGAGTGTTTGACAAATTATCATTAAATCCTGAAGAATGCATAAAATGTGTCATTTCCCTTATGAGAGATACGACGTACCATTGGTGGAAGACTTTTACATCAGTAGTTCCGAGTGAACGAGTCACCTGGGATTTCTTCCAAGCCGAATTTTGAAAGAAATATATCAGTCAGAGATTCATAGATAAAAAATGTAAAGAATTTCTCGAGCTTAAACAAGGCCGTATGTCTGTTACAAAATACGAGTGGGAATTTGTAAGGCTGAGTCAATATGCTCGTGAATGTGTATCTTCTGAGGCAATAATGTGCAAAAGATTCGAGGATGGCTTAAATGAAGATATTCGACTATTAGTCGGGATTTTGGAAATCAAAGAATTTGTTGTGCTTGTTGAACAAGCGTGTAAAGCTGAAGATCTTGGGAAAGAGAAAAGAAAAGCTAATTTTGAAGCTAGAGAGGTACGAAAGAGATAATCGAAAAAATCATTTCAGTCTGCATCAAAGAAGTTCAGAGATGATAATAGCCATTCAAAAGGCTAATGTGGGACATTCAAATAGAGATCGTGCTAGATTGCAATCGAACTACAAAGTTCCAGTTACATCTGTTTCTAGTGTTGGAAATGCTAAATCTGATCATCCTAAGTGCAAGCATTAGGGTAAAAGACATCCTAGTAATTGTAGATTGTATGATCGGGCTTGTTTTAAATGTGGTTCATTAGACCATTTTATCCGTGATTGCCCTGAATCTGTCGGGCAAGAAAGTGTGCAACATTCGAGACAAGTGGTAATGCTTCTCGTGGTTGACCTTCAAGAAATATGGGTAATATAAATGGCAGTTAGAGAGGGATAAAAGACACAGCTGTTAGATCCAAGGCCCGTACACCTGCTAGAGCTTATGTTATCCAAGCTCGTGAAGAAGCTTCATCGCCAGACGTGATTACGGGTACATTTACTCTTTATGATACTTCTGTGATTGCTTTGATAGATCCTGGATCGACACATTCGTATATATGCAAGAATTTAGTGAACAGTAAGACTTTGCCTATAGAGTCTACTGAATTTATAATTAGTGTTTCGAACTGTAACACCCTAAATTTGGGCCTAGAAGTTTTGGGCCTTGAGCATAGAAGCGGTTGAAGGCAACTTATAATATTTTGTTGTGCATGTAAATTTCGTTAATGAAGGCTTGTTTCAGTGGTTAAGTGTACTGAGAAGTGTTGGAGAAGTCCTGGGTTCAAATAAGGTGAATCAAACCCTGGGTGTAGTAGGTAGGCCTTAAGAATATTGGTAGGAAAATTTTGCCACAAAAAGCCTTGTGGTCTAGTGGCAAAGTAGCGCCATATAAGAGGCAGGAAGGTGGCATCATAGAGTTGGCAAGGAGGTCCAGGGTTCGAAACTCATGGCAATCAAAGAGCATTTATTTTGCTAACAAGGTGTAGCAATAGTTGGTGTTGAATTTAAACTTTGATGATGGAGGGATCCCACATCGGGAAGCTAACATGAGAGTGGATTGGAAGCTGGCTTTAAATAGAGAGAACTATGAGGAGAGTAAAGGTACCTTTCTTGGCTGATCCCTTTCACTTTATGGTGTGCTCGTTTGGGTTGGGCGTCGGCTAAGAGTGCTCGGAGTGCGGATTAATTCCAGTCTCCTATCAGGTGTGTATTTCTCACTACTCTAGCTGTAGGATGGCTACTTCGGGCCGCGATGGGCCGAAAGGGGCTATGTGGGCCCAATGGGCCTACGGGCCCAATTAGATAAGTTGTTTGATTGTGTAGTAAATATTGGACTAGGCTAGGTGAATCTCATATCAGTGGCTAGATTTGGGCTAAAAGGGCCACACGAGCGTGTGGGCCCATTTGGGCCGAGAAGGGCTTTAGGCCCATTCTTATTGTTATCCCTGTTTAGAATACTTTAGTTTACCAAATTACTGAAATATCCTCAAATTGTAAAATTACCAAAGTACCCCCGATTTATATAGTTACCATTTTACCCTCGATTTACAAAATGATTGAAATACCCCTGTAGGGTAGAATTAGTAAAATACCCCTGTAGGGTAAAATTACCGAAATACCCTTGTAGGGTATAATTACTGAAATACCACTGTAGGATAGAATTACTGAAATACCCCTATAGGGTAGAATTACCAAGATACCCTTGTGGGCTAAAATTACCGTTTTGCCCCTAGGGTGTTAAATGACTATTTTGCCCTTGTGGGCAAGTGACTGACTTGGACTGTGTGGTTGACGGGTTTGATTGTGAATAAATGTTGGTGATATGAATGACTTGACTGTGATTGTTTGATTCAAATATGGGCATGACATTCTGCATGCATGACATGTTGCATGGGTTGGGATTTTGTACGGAGGAAGATCTGATCTGTTAGGATCGCATGGTTGCTTGATGACTGTGGATCCACTGATGGCTTTTAAGCCCAATATATGTTATTGATGACTCTTTGTCGATCATATTTACCCGAGGGTGTGTGCCAACTATATTACCGTCGCTGATGGCTCTGTGCCTAACATGATACAACTACCAATGGCTTAAAGCCAATTATTCTGATTATGGCTTTGCGCCAACCTACATATGGCTCTGTGCCAACCTGATTATGGCTGTGTGCCAAACGTATTTGCCTAAGGCTATGTGCCAATATATGGTTATTGATGACTCTGTGTTGATCACATTTACCTAGGGCCGTATGCCGGTTATGTTACTCTAGTTGATGGCTATGTGTCTAACATAATGCAGTTATCGATGGCTTTGTGCCACGTATTCTGTTAAGTGCCTTTGCCACATTATCTGTTTCTGGTGGCTATGCCACAAATATCTGTTCTGGTGGCTCTGCCACAATATCTGTATCTGGTGACTCTGTCACAATATCTTTCTGGCAGCCATGCTACAAATTCTGTGGCGTGTAGGGGATGAGTGGGTCGAGTTGTCTCCCCACATGGTGTAAGGTTGGTACAGGGGAGTATACGGCTAGACATGGGTTGGGTTTTCTGCATACATGAAATATCTGTTTTGTATCTGTTATGGGCCTATGGGCTTCATTCTAAATTTGATTCTGTGGTTTGATTCTGATTCACATTTTGATTCTAGTTCTGATAATGTTTTTTATTCTGCAATGGGCTAAAGCCTATCTGGTACTGTCTGTTATAATGGGCTAAGGCCCAATTGATACTGAAACTGTAAGTAGGGCTGGGGCTAGACTTTTAATTCTTTTATATGACTGACTGTTCCTTTTATATAGTAGGGGATTTCACACTGAGTTTTCGTAAACTGTAACGCCCTGATTTTTGAGATTTTTCGGGTTTCTGTGATTTTTGGTAAATTTTGAAATTTTGGTGTTCTGAATATTTGAACTGTGTTTAACTGTATTAGTCAGCCTTTAGAAGGCCCAAGCCTAAGTTAAACACGATAAAATATCAAGGTTAGATTTTAAGTAAATAGGAGACTTGGGTAAGTGGGCTTTTAAGAAGAACTTCGTAAATTACGACACAAATAAGGCCTTGGTAAAGTGGCAAGGTGACGCCACTAAGTTCCTAAAAAAATGGCCTCTGGGAAGGAATTAAAGGTCCAGGGTTCAAGTTGCAAGATAGGTGGAATGTTTACAGTTTTACTCCAAGGAACAAAATTACTGATATACCCCTAGGGTTAAGGTTAACCTGAATGCATGTTTGACAGTTACTATTTACTGCATGTCATGTTATTATTTTCTGATGCATGGGACTGGGTTATTGAAGGAGGAAGTACTGAAAGTGGCTTGACCACGTACTGGAGGCTTTGCCTCAACCTATTGATATCTGAGCAGCTATGCTGCAACTGTGGAGTGTAGGGCTGGGTGGGTTGAGCTATTCCCCACATGAAGTGGAAGGCTGGTACGGGTGGAGTGTAGCGGTTGGTTATAGGCTGGGTTGGGCTTGCATACACGAATATTCTGTTCTGTTCTGGAATGGGCCTACGGGCCATACTGTTATCTGAAAAGGGGCTAAGGCCCAGTTTATCGTATTCTGAAAAGGGCTTCGGCCCAGTACCCGCGGTTATCTGAATAGGGCTTACGCCCAATGGGCTTGAGCTGACTGGGGCTTTGGATGGGTTTTCCATATACACTGAGTTTTCCAAACTCACCCCTTTCTTTTTCATCCTTGCAGGTAAGCCCTAATTGGTGGACTTGGAGCTGGGCGGGATTCAGAGTGGCCATGAAGATTAAATTTCTGGTTTTAAATAAGTTTCAAGTAGCTTTCTTTAAAATTTTGCATTTATTTTTGATTATTTCTATTTTGGTTAAAGTTGTAATAAGGCCGCTCTATTATTTTTTAATTTGGGTTTTTAAATTACTTAAATCGTTTTCGACTTGAGATTCACATCACTTAAATTGATTCCTTGAAATTGGTTAACTCTGGGTTTATCAAAAATTACTTATTTCAAACCGACACGACAACCAAACATCTTCGAAACGAAACTTTTCAAAGTACAACAAAAGTCAAGTTTTTTCTAAACCCTTAACAATCGATAATGGATAGGACTCACACTAGTGAATCGGAACATTACTCTTAAAACTTCATTAATGGTTTTTGCAAAGCTCACCCAAACTTTAGTAAACTAGGTAACTTGGTTAGTGGTAGGTAATGTGACACACTGGATTCGGCCATAACGTCTAGGCCGGGTTTGTGGTGTTACATTTAGTGGTATCAGAGCCAGGTTGCAACAACTCTGCTGTGGATCGAGTCCAAAAAGGTTTTGAAAACTTTAAGCCCAAAGAGGGTATTTTTGGAAAAATCTGACTTTTGAAAACAAATTTTCTGGTTAAAGGAGATAAATTTTCAAACTTGGTTTCTTAAAATCAAATGTTTTAGAAATGGATTTTAAAAAGGCCTAAATCTTTTGCATTTGTCTGAAATCTAATAAGGTGGCACACTGAATCCCCGGCACCAAGTCTGCTCTATATATATACTGTACTGTACTAAAAATAATACTGTAGATAGTACTGAACCTTAGATATAGTACTATAGATAAGGTAGTATTAAGGCTACAAAACTGAGACTGTAGGGTAAACTAAGCCCTAGAAAACTGAGATAGTAGCTAAACTGCGATGGCGCAAGAACAACTCTGAAACTTTATCTGTTCATAAGATACTCTGTAATAAACAATTGAAACAATAAACTAATGTCATAAAATTCGTAATCAGATAAATCGATATGAGTACGAGAGCTACTCGGGGAAGAGGCCGTGGTCGAGGCCGAGGTAGTACTCGAGCTGGATCTTCGTCTTCTGAACACATGCCAGCTGGTGAGGCACGACCACCACCGGTGGATGATAATAGGCCGTATGATCGGGCCGTAGGGGATGACACTCTGTCCCAGGCCATGTTGAGAGTTTTGGAAAGGGTGGCCGGAGCTAATGTCGAGCCCATGAATAGGGGGTCCATTTTTGAGCGACTCTGGGCCCACGGAGCGGAGGTTTTTAGGGGCGTATCTGGAGTAGCCCTAAATGTGACTGAGTACTGGCTAGAAGCCACGGAGCGGATTATGGATGACCTGGAATGGTCAGTGGAGCAGAAGTTAAAAGGAGCGGTGTCATTATTGCGGGAGAGGGTAACATAGGAGTTGTTCAAGCAGTCCTTCAAGGCGAAATATGTCGGAGCTAGCTATGTGGATGCACAAAGAAAGGAATTCCTGAACCTGACACAGGGTAGTAAGACCGTTGCGGAATATGAGGCAGAGTTTCTGCAATTGAGCCGGTACGCTAGTGGCATTGTCTCCATCGAATATAAACGCAGTGTTCATTTTGAGGATGGCCTCAGGGATGAGTTAAGGGTGCTGATAGCTCTGCAGAGAGAGCGCGATTTAGCTGCACTGGTAGAGAAGGCTAAGATAGCCGAAGAGGTGAAGCAAGCCGAACGAAAAAACTGCGATAGGGATTGAAATCAATTCAGGAGGGATGCTGGACCAGCTAGTGCTGCAAACAGAAATTTTAAGAGAGCTAGGATGGAGGAACCAGTTCGAGTAGTTCGATGAACACAGTTAGACCACAAGCTTGTGGAGATTGTGGCAGAGTGTATCTGGGGGAATGCTGAAAGCGTACTGGGGCTTGTCTTCGTTGTGGGTCAAAGGAACATAGGACCAGGGATTGTCCTAGGAGGCCAGCCCAGACTCAAGTGGCTGAACAAGGGGCCGTGCAACCTGTGTAGCCAGTGTGAGGTGGACCGCCGCCGTTGAGAGGTCATGGACAAGGTCACAGTGGCAATGGTTGTGGACGTAGGGCACCTGGAAAGGGTGCTGTTAATACTGAGGCTCGTCAGCCAAATTTGGTATATGCTGCTCGTCGCTGCGAGGAGGGTGACGCACCTGATGTCATAACTGGTACGTTTTTTATCTCTGGCGTACCTTATGCTATTTTGATAGATGTGGGGTCAACTCATTTGTATGTTCATATGACATTTCTAGGGCATTGGGTGTACACTTTGAGGAGACTATGTGTGGGGTAACTGTGATAAGTCCTTTAGGTCACTCGGTTAAGGTAGAGAAACTCTTTAGGGATGTGCCTTTAGAGACTCAAGGTAGGATTTTCTATGGAGACTTGATGGAGTTACCGTCAAAGAATTCGATTTAATCCTAGGGATGGACTGGATGACCAAGCATAGGGCATGTAACACCCCGTACCCGAGACCGTTTGATACGGACGCACACGGGCCAAGATCGAGTTGCCAAGTCACGAGAAACTCCTACGAAAGATCCTAGACAAACAGATCTGAAATCAAAAACAAAGATTAAGATTAAACTGAATCAGATTTGAATTTAAAATTCCCAAATTCAATTAAAAGAGCAGCAAGAAGAAAAGAAATAGAATCGATGAATCAAACGAAATTGGAAGTATAGAAAGATTGCGAATCGGTCAACAAATTGATTCGACCAAGAATGCCCAATTTCCAGCAATCAATTGATTCCCAAATTGAAAGAAATCCAATCGGCCAAACCCTAGGAATTGGGGATTTTTGGGTTCGAATGGGTGCTGCCAATACGAGAACAACTTAAATGATGAGATCTTGAGTTTAATCAATGCTGGAAAACAAACAAGAACAGCAAAATATTAGATGAGAAATCGGCACAAGTATAAGCAAAGAAAAGTAAAGAAAGAAATCGAAAACAGCAAGAATTAAAGGATAAGTCCTAAAGATCCTTGAAATCTCGAAAGATTTCACAAATCTCTTCAAACGGCTCTAATCTCCCCTCCAAAGAATATCGATGGCAAGAAGAAGGTTGAAGATGGCTCCCACAATCAAAAGATTGTTAAAACAACTTCTAAAGAAAACTCAAGAGAGAATTCTTGGAGAAAACCCCAAAGAAAATTATGCACTCAACAAATCTGAAATTTGATAGAAAAAATAATAATAAGATGTTTTTACAAAGGGTGGCTGGCCAATGCTTATATAGGCCTCCAACAAATCCTAATCTCACAAGTAACTAATAAAAAATTAAACCTAATTAATAAAATAACAAGGTAAATTCGGCCATGCACTTATATGGGCTGTTTTGGGCCGAATTTTACATGTAATGCTCCTAAAGATTAAAAAAATTAAATTAAACAAGTAAGATGTTTACAAATTGGGCCCTTTGACATTTTGGCCTGATTTTCAACTAAGTATGAAGATATTTCTTGATTGGGCTGGATTTTGGTTATTGGGCCTCGCCTTCAAGAATTTGGGCTCGTGATCAATCTCCTACCAAAATTGGGTCATTGACGCTCGTAATGGAGATCCAATGCGTTTTGGCTGCAAGATTTGGTTTCTTGGACCAAGATTTCCAAGATTTGAAATCTTGATTTTCTTGATTCTTGAAATCTCTTCGAACAGCAAAATTGGGCCAAGATTCGATTTCTTGATTTTCTTGAAAACAAGAAAGTGAATCTTGATTTTCTTGATTTGAGCCCATCACCTTCTTAAGCTTGGGTTGGGCCTTTGTGACTCGTATCATTCCCCCCTTCCTCAAAAAGATTCGTCCTCGAATCTAAAAAAATCAAATGAACTCGACTTTCCTCGATCGAACGGGACTAATGGCAATTGAGTCCACTGAAAAGAATAGCCATGAAATAGTAAATAGCAGCGCAAACAAGCTTGTAGTCCAATTATAAGCATAATAGAACAGGTATAACGCATGTGAATGGACAGATTCAGATTACCATGCCTTAATCGACGGTCTATAGATTCACTCACACATGCATTATCAAAAACAAGAATCTTTTTATCAACCATCAAAATAGATTTATCATCAATAAATAAAATAGGACAGTCAAGCACGTTTCGATCTAAGTGTTCATCAACACGATCTTTGTCACTATCCGAGGAGTACAAAAGTGTTTCAAAGGTTTCAAGCATCTTACCTTGATAAGCAAAAGAATAAGGGTCGATTTTACCTTTTTCATTTAAAACAAACCTTCGTTCATCGGGGGCATAGTGTAGTCGAATCTCCGTTGTTGAGTTAACCTTTGTCAAATGGAACTCAAACTTCATGTACAACCACATAAACTGTTTAAGGCACGAATATAAATTAAAAACAAATTTGGAAAATTTCGTTACCTTATTCTCCAAAATAGATTTGGACAAATTCGAGGATTTTACACAAGGTAAATCAAGAGAATAACAAATCACGCTTCTTTTCGTAATGACTTTATCAACCACAATCGAAGAGTAACAATTAATCGGATCAAAATGAGGGGATCTTTTAAGAACTAAGTCACCAAAAGTTTTATCAATAATTTTCAAATCTGCACTGGACTCGGTTTCTAAAATTTCCTTACCTCGCTTACCGTCGGGATCATGTAGTGTGATTTCATCTTTGCCTAAGTTGATCGTATGAAAGCGTCTTTCATTTGAGAGGTATTGAAGTTGAAAGTTATCTTTCGATCCTTCGGGAACATGAAAAGTAGCAACACAAGAAAAATTCATATCTTGGTTAGTGAAAACATTCCTCACTACCCTTTCCACGTCTTTTTCTTTTGTTTTTTTTTTCTAATTCATTTTCTCTTCTTTCTTCAATTTCTTTTTCACTCTCAATCTCTTTTTGCTCTTTTTCATTCTCTTTTTCTTTTTCCTCACTTGTTTTAACAGAATTTTTCAGTTTGATTTGGTCCTCATGGACTTGTTCCAGAGTGAGCGGCACTAAGGTGAGTTTCTTTCCTTGATGCTTGAAAGAATACCTATTGGTACGACCATCGTGAGTGACTTTTCGATCCAGTTGCCACGGTTCTCCTAGCAACAAATGGCAGGCTTGAATAGGCATTACGTCGCACACAACTTCGTCTTGATACTTACCGATAGAAAAGGCGATGCGCACTTGTTGAGTGACCTTAAATTGGCTTTCGTTGCTAAGCCCTTGTAGTTGATAAGGTCGTGGATGCTTGGTAGTGGTTAAGCAAAGCTTTTCCACCATCGTCGTGCTAGCTACGTTCGAGCAACTTTCACCATCAATAATAACTCTACAAAGCTTACCTTGTACATGGCAGCAAGTATGAAAGAGATGTTCTCGTTGTTGCTCGCTCTTTGGTTTTGCCAAAGAGGGTTGTCCACGATCATGAAGATCATAATCAGTTCTAGGGACACGTCGAGGAGCGCGCCTATGAGCAGGAGGCTGGTTATCCACATCGTCTTTAATTTGATCTCGATATTGAGGCTCTTGATTCAACCGTACCTCATTGATAGTAGCAGTCAACGCTCGAAGTACAGCAGCCTGTTCGTCCAACTGTTGTTGGAATCTTTTAAATATGTCCTCATTATTATCACCTTTAGACATTTTCAAAAACCTGTAAAAAATAAACACTCAACACTCAAAAATAAAAGTTATCAAACCTCACCGTTAATCACTCAAAAAGAAAAAATCAAATTCTCAATGAGGTCGAATTCAATCTTGTGAGTTCTTTATCAGAGTTTATATCAACCAATTAGAGAGTGTGAACCAAACTACCAAAGAATCCTAATATGCACTAGGATGCCAAAAACTGACGAGACACCAACTGATTTGTGTTGCACCGAGGAAGAATTGTGCACACTTTAAAAATCCTACTAACACAAGAAACAAGAAGGTGTTAGATAGTGTAAAGGAAAAATAAAGGCAAACAAATGAAAACCTACAGCTAAGAATCAATAAAAATTGCTAAAACCAAAAAACCCGAAAACTGCGGAGAAACTTGACAACTTCGTTCGAGGTGTTCCCGATCTCCAAAAATCACGAAATTAAATCTGGAGTGTCCTTATATATTGAATTTTTGATCTAGAAAATTTGGGCACCAAATTTAACCCGCTGAATCTTTTTTAAAATTTTTATTGAATTTCATCTTTTGTTGATTTTTTTGACTGATTTTTTTGCGGGATTAATTTTTTTTATATTCTATTATAGTGCCACAAATATTTATGTAAAATTTCAGATCAATCGGACAATGTTTACCCAATCAAATGAATTTTTTTCAAACAATTTTTCTGGGTAAAACTGCTGTTTGTGCTTTAAAAAATAGAGATCAGTTTAGAAATCAACCAAGAACACCCAAAACGCCCAAAATATGATACCAAATGATAGAGAGATTGCGCGCGGACCAAGATCGAGTTGCCAAGTCACGGGAAACTCCTACCAAAGCTCTAATCGAACAGATCTGAAATCAAAACAAAGAATAAGATTAAAACAAATCAGATCTGGAAATTAAGATCCCCAAAACAATCAAGAACAGCCAAGAATCAAAGATCTTATGAATTGATGTTTTCGGAATGCAAAAACACGAAATCGATCTCCAAGATTGATTTTCAACAAGCCGAATCTGTCCAAGAACTAAACCGATGAATAAAGCCCTAAATTCCAGCAACTTGATTTTTCCCAAAATTCCAGCAACCTAAAACAGTCAGTTTTGACAAGAAGAATTCGACAAGATTAATTGGAAAAGATAAGTTTAGTCGAATTTGGCTACCAAGAATGAGTACCGATCGATCTTTTTGAGTAATAAAGATGGCTGGAAATTCACAAGAAGAATAAACAAATTAGATCAAAAGAATCGGCATAAACAGAATTTAAAAGAAAAGAATGAACAGCAAGAAAGTAAATTGAAGTCCTAAAGATCCTTGAAATCCCGAAAGATTTTACAAAATTGGGTATCACCGTTGCCAGAGTCGAACACGAGGTATTTACGGACTTATTTCATTTATTTTCACAGTCCATTTTAAAAATTTCCAGACAAGCTGGCTAACTCCGTCACTATTACCTTAAAAATCATATCTTGAGTTCCAAAACTCGAAAACCAGTTTCGTAAATTTTACCTGAAACTAGACTCATATATCCATCTACAAATTGTTTTCTAGAATTTTTAGTCGATCCAATTAGTACAGTTTATTAGTTAAAGTCTCCCCTGTTTCAGGGTTTGACTGCTCTGACCTTCATGCATTACGACTTATATATCTTCCTGTACAGGGCTTAATTACTTATTACGTTTGTTTCTAATGAAACTAGACTCAAAAAAGAATCTATACATATAGAGAATGACCTCTAATTATCTCTGGTTAATTTATAGTGAATTTCCAAAGTCAGATCAGGGGATCCAGAAATCGCTCTGGCCCTGTTCCACGAAAACTTAAATATCTCTCAAAATACAACTCATATGATCATTTCGTTTCTTCCATATGAAAGTAAATTCATCAAGGTTCGATTACATAATTTATTCACTATTTAATTCCATTCCTACTATTTTTAGTGATTTTTCAAATCCACACCACTACTGCTGTCAGCATCTGTTTTTAAGGTAAACTTTACCTATTTCATGGTTTTCCATGAATCAACTAGAATTTGTCATACAAAGCACCAAAATGATCATGATTAACCATTCCAATGGCTAATCGTTACCAAACGTTTCCATACCTCTCAATGAACAACATACAAAACGATTATAATGCTATGCTCTAAGTATATATAAGCCATTTTCGCATGGCTATCCAAATTTATACAAAACCAAAGGGTACATGACCAACAACAAAAAGGGTAGTCCTATACATGCCATTTTCAGAGTTCAACCAAAAGTGTACCAAAAGGGCTTTGATAGTGTAGACGACTTCGACTTCGACAATCCCGAGTCCGATAGCTGACGAACCAAAATCTATAAAACAGAAAATCAGAGAAACGGAGTAAGCATTTAATCCTTAGTAAGTTTTGAGCAATGAAATTAGGCATAATTGAAGTATAGCATTCATATGACTAAACGGATAATTTCATATACACACATTCTCAAAATCATACCTACTTCACATTACCAACCCTTATATTCATACATAAGAGATCAACTTAACCAAAAGTCAGAAGCTCATTAATCGACTGAGCGAATACTATTTAAAAGGAATCAACTAATCCAATGCATATACGAAACATACCTCATCGTTGGGATTTTACGAGCATATTAATTGAAATTATTACAGCAAGATCGCTCATTTCCAAACCAAGTACCTTCGGGCTTTAACCGGATATAGCCACTCGCTCAAATGCCTTCGGGACTTAGCCCATATATAGTAGTTTGCACAAATGTCTTCGGGACTTAGCCCGGATATAGTAACTCGCACAAATGCCTTCGGGACTTAGCCCGGAATTAGTCACTAGCACAAATGCCTTCGGGACTTAGCCCGGAATTAGTCACTAGCACAAATGCCTTCGGGACTTAGCCCGGAATTATCATCCGAATATTCATGCACATATCAGTAAATCATGATACATCTTTATTTCATTTTCATAACTAGAATTCAAACACAAGTCAATTATTAAGCATTCCCATTTTCGGCTCAATAGCCACATACAAATAGCATGATTTGGTTTGCTTTATGACATGATCTCTATGCACATACGGCTACCCATCATACGTATAGACTAATTAACTCAACATATAATTCAAGTAGAGTCATTATATCACCGTATATTTGTTATGATTATACGTCATGACTTAATCAAATCGTAAACTAAGTTTCATTACTCAAAAACTTACCTCGGATGTTGTCGAACGATTTCAACGGCTATTCGATCACTTTTTCCTTCCTTTTATCGGATTTAGTTCCCCTTTGCTGTTGAGCTTAATTTAACAAATAAATTGATTTAATCATTTGATCATCAAAAAGAGAAACTCAAGGTACTTAACCCATATATACATTAGACATTAGAGCCACATATATACGAAATCATGAATCAACTCAACATTTTAGCCCACACTCTCTTTTAGCCGATTATCTAAGCCAAGATAAAAGCATCAATATGCTTGCCTCTAACCGAATACATGCAACACATCTACCTCATGTGGCCGAATATGCATGTCCATGTTGAGGCCGATTATATGCTTAATACTTCCTACAAATATGGTTACTTGTATTGACTACATACCATTTTGTTTCAAGTTCAAAACTCGGCTAATACACATATATACACTAGTAATCAAATACTAACATTTGCACTTCACCTTACTACCAATTCTCATCTACTTCCTACCATGGCCGAATGCATCAAGACACCATACCATTTCAATTTTGGTCATGGGTTAAACAAAGAACTTAATGTCTAACTCAAAATGCTAAAAAGAAAATCCAAGAGTCATCAATCACCATTACATGTATCACTACAAAGCTTCACACTTAGCATGCAAATGACATCAACACAAGTCCACCTTAGCCGAAACTTAGCTCATCTTCATGCCTCATCACCACAACATCAAACACCAACCAAGAAGACAACACCCATGGCCGAATATCATCTCCATCTCATAGCAAAGATTTAAACCATGGGCTAGGTAGAACTCAAGCTAACAACTAAAACTATGCATGAATCTCATGGAACAACATCAACATACCTTATTCTTGTGAACCACCATAGCCGATTTTCTCCAAGCTCTTTCCCTTCTTTTTCTTTCTTCTATTCGGCCAAGTTCAACAACATGAGAACTTTTTCTCTTTTTTTTTTCTTCATCATTTTTCTTTTCATTATTTTATTACCATGCTCCTTATTTTATCATTTCTAACATAAAGCATTAACACAACATGTTTATAACATGTTTTACCCATCACATTTTGTCCACCCTTATTGTCATGGCCGGCCACTACTAATTAAATGGGGAAATTGACATGCAAGTCCACCCTTTGATTACATGCACTAATAGATCCTTATAGATTAACCTATCACATTTCAAAAGTGTCACACATAAGTTGTAACACCCCGTACCCAAGACCGTTTCCGGAGTCGAACGCGAGGTGCTAACAGACTTAATTACTTTGTTTTCACAGTCCATTTAAAAAAATCCAGACAGGCTGGCTAACCGCGTCACTGTCGTCTTAAAAATCATATCTCGAGTTCCAAAACTCGAAAACTGATTCCGTAAATTTTTCCTGAAATTAGACTCATATATCCATCTGTGGATTTATTTCTAGAATTTTTGGTGGGGCCAATTGGTACAGTTTATTAGTTAAAATCTCCCCTGATTCTGGGTTCGACTACTCTGACCTTCACGTATTACGACTTGGATATCTCCTTGTACAGAGCTTCAATACTCATGCCGTTTGTTTCTAATGAAACTAGACTCAAAGGGGAATCTATACATATAAGGCATGACTTCTAATTGTCTCTGGATAATTTATGGTAAATTTTCAAAGTCAAAACAGGAGATCCAGAAACCGTTCTGGCCCTGTTTCACGAGAACTTTAATATCTCTTAATATACTGTTCATATGATCATTTCGTTACTTTCATATGAAAATAGATTCATCAAGGTTCGATTATATAATTTATTCACTATTTAATTCCATTCCTACAAATTTTAGTGATTTTTCAAATACACACCACTGCTGCTGTCAGCATCTGTTTTCAAGGTAAACTTTACCTATTTCGTGTTACCATGGACCAACTAGAGTTTTGTCATACATAGGTCCACATATGATCATATTTAGTCATTCCAATGGCTGATCATTTGCCCAACACTTCCATTCCAGTCCATAGTCACATCATGAAACCATATATATATACATAAACACAAATGTCTAATGCCATACTCCACTTCTACGAGCCATTTTCGCATGGCTGTACACACATACATCACAAAAAGTACTTGAAAAAAAACAACAAAGGTAGTCCTATACATGCCATATCCAGAGTTCAACTAAAAGAGTACCAAAAGGCCTTTGATAGTGTGGATGACTTCGACTTCGATGATCCCCAATCCGATAACTAACGAACAAAATCTATAAAACAGAGAGCCAAAGCAACGGGGTAAGCATTTTAAAGCTTAGTAAGTTTCAAGTAATGAAATCGGCTTTGACTAAAGTATTACATTCACATAGCTAAATGAATCACTTTATTAATACACATTCTCATAATCATACTTACTTCACACTTCATCAACATATACACACACAAGGTATCAACCTATCTAAAAGCCGAAAGTTCGTTAGTCGATTGAACGAATACTATTTAAAATGAATCGACTTTTCCGATGCACATGCAAACATACCTTATCGTTTGGGTTTTTCGAGCGTATTAATTGAATTTATTACAGCACAAAACGCTCACCTTCAAACCCAAGTTTCTTCGGAATTTAGCCGGATATAACCACAAGCACAATTGCCTTCGGGTCTTAACCCGGGTATAGCAACTCGCACAAATGCCTTCGGGTCTTAGCCCGGATATATCAACTCGCACAAATGTCTTCGGGTCTTAGCCCGGATAAAATCACTAGCATAAATGCCTTCGGGACTTAGCCCGGATAAAATCACTAGCATAAATGCCTTCGGGACTTAGCCCGGATATCATTCAAATGCTCATGCACACATATATCAATAATCATGACACATCCATATTTTATTTTCGTTACTAAGGCTCAAACACAAAACATTTATTAAACCTTTCCAATTTCGGCGCAATAGCCACACACAAAGAGCATGATTTCAATTGACTTTATAACATAGTCTCTATGCACATTCGGCTATCTGTCATAGTATGACTAATCATTTTGATATAATTCAAGTAGGGTCATTACTCGAAGACTTACCTCGGATGTTGTCAAACGGTTTCGACGGCTATTCGATCACTTTTTCCTTCCCCTTATCCAACTTTGGTCCTCTAAGCTCTTGAGCTTAATTCAAACAGATAGAGCTTATTTAATAATTTATCAATTTAACTATTCGATTAAATACATTTATATTATACAATTAGGTGCGAATAATTTTATTGACTAGTTATTCAAGCATTATACATGTGCTCTACTCATGCACCACCGAATAATAGGACTAGCTTAATACCTTGCATTTTGAATTCATATACATCATTTAGTTCCTCATAACATACATTTTGTCCCTAACCAACACAAGAGCCCAAAGCATCACTTACAATGCCGAATTCCAATTAAGTCTACCATCATAGCATTATCATATTATGCACTGGTAAGTTGCGTTGAACACATCGACAGTGTCAAACCAATGTTCCGAACACTAAACCCAATTTATAACCAACTCAAAACCTTAACAACAAGCATAATAAAATGTATTAACAATTTAAACATCACGAATTACAAAGACATCTTAACTCGTTTCATCTGAAAAAAACATAGTAAAGCAATCTTCATACAAATGGTTACATTATCATTCACTAGGACATACCAATGTTCAATAACAACCCCTCCTTTACCAAGTACACATTCGGCCTTGGTACATAATAAGGTAGCCGATTTCTTTCCCTTTAGCACCCATTGCTCACATATGATTATTTGTATAGTTCAAACACTCATCTATCTTTGCTCATCTAAATTTAACATGGAACAACAAAATTCACCATTGTCAAATACCATAGCCGAAAGCCCTAGTCCATAACACAAATCAAAATTTCTACATGGGTTACAAAAGTAGTTTGATATCTTACTCAAGATTAACCAAAATTTCATGAACTAATATAAACTTCTACCTTGCTATTAGCCTAGGATACCGAATGCCTCCCTCCTACTTCCTCTTCACAATCGGCCAAGAAGAACAAAATGAAAAGACTTTTTGTTCTTTTTTTTTTTTCAGTCATGCATGAGAATGATGAACACATTTTTTTCTTTGTTTTCTTCCTTCAATTTCTTATTAGTTTATTGCCCATGCTTCTTATTTATTTCCATTAACACACATGTTTCATACATGTTTTGCCCATCATCCCCTTGTCATGGCCGGGCCACTAGTACTTAAATGGGGGGAAATTGACATGCAAGTCCACCCCTTTGATTACATGCACTATTAGGCCACTTGCATTTGCCTTATTTTTCACATTCCTATACTAAATCACTCAATTCAATCGAGCTTAAATTCACACATTTAATACAATTTAGGAAATTACAATGCAAATAATGGTGAACTACTCCGAGATTTCCGACAGGTCTAGGGTGTACATAAGTTATGACTAATCACATGCAATTACTAATCGAGCTTAAAACTCACCATTCATATTCATTTTAGACAATAAATAAATAATGTGACTCGTTAGGGCCGACCGTTCGATAGTCATTTAGGTGTAATCTAATTAGAAATTTTTGTCCCCAAAATCTTACCGGCAAATAGGTTTGGGTATCTTCTTTCATAGAGTTCTCGGTTTCCCAAGTAGCTTCTTCGATTCTGTGTTTGAGCCATAACA
>NC_053426.1:42959003-43008417 GCF_007990345.1 Gossypium hirsutum | reverse complement strand
TCATGCTGAGGCGAGACAGCCAGTGTTGGTCTATGCAACACGTTGTCGAGAGGATAGAGACACTCTAGAGGCAGATATTGGTACGTACTTTATTCATAATATGCTATTTACTTAGTTTGGAATTAGAGTACGCAGTGGGAGCTTGGTGTGGTAGTCTATGTCATGCAGCTGTACTGATAGTTGGGAATTTCGAGGACGAAATTTCTTTTAGGGGGTAGAGTTGTAACGCCCCAAAATCTCGAAATCCTAAACTTTCATTTTTTTCAGTTTTGATAAAAATTGTGTTTAACATTCCTAGTTAAGTGTTAATTATGTGATAGTAGGTCTTGGTTAAGGTTTGAGTTCGAACTTAGGGGTGAAGGAAATTATGGTTATTAAAAGAACCATGTTGGCAAGTAGGTTGGCTTTTAATTAAATGAAGGAAGAATTGGACATAAGAAATCCTTGTAGTGGAGTGGCAAATGGCATCACATGCAAGGCAAAGAGGTAAGGGGTTCGAAACCCTCATTGCTCAAGGAAGGATTTATTTTTGCTTAAGGAATATACAGTAGTGGCGTTGAATGTGAACTCTATAGGTGTGATAAGAGGAGAAATTTGATGAGGGGATTAAGGGGTTATCAGGGAGAAAAATTAGGAGATGAGGAGTGTAAAGAGGTGGAGCCGAATTGGGGATTAGGGGATAGGAAATTCGGCTAGAGGCTATATATAGATGCCGAATGTGAGGTTGCCAGGCTAATGCTGAATTCTCACTCACCTTGTTGCCAGAAAACACCTTTTTCTCCAAAGGTCTAAAAGCCGAAAATCCCTTGTTTTTCCTTCTTTTTCTTTGTGCAGATTCTCCATTCTTCCCTACTCAAAGTTTTCTTTTTGATTCACCTCAGTTTTAAACGATTTCTACTTTTCTTTGTGCCGAATAACCTTTTTCACCATACAAGTCTCAAGAGTTGAATATCCTCTGTGCCGCCACTACTCTTTATACTTTGACCGGTTTTAGTGTAATTGTTTTTGCTCTCTCAATTGATTTTGGTAGTATAGATCACTCTGTCCCTCACTTCTTCTAATCGGTTTTGGTAGGATTAGTATCGAATGCCAATCTTTTGGATCTCTTTCTATTTGCTCCCTAGGTGTTGAAAGGTGTTGAAACTTTGGTAAGTGTTCTTCACTTCGGTAAAAGTTGGCCGAATAGGTTTTAGTAGAAAAGGGGTGACATATGCTGGATACAAGTCACCCAATATGTTTTTAACGATAAAGGTTAATGTAGATCTGGATAGCACTCGTGATTAGTGATTAAGGAAAAGCTATTAAGGCTTGGCATTTCATGTAAGGTTAAGGTGAGACTTTGGCTTTTGGTAAAGTATTCGATAAGTATATGTGAGTAATCATAGAGTGATATAGATTGTAGGTTCGTGGTAAGGGGGATCGTAACACACTTTATTACCAGGTGTGTACATACATTGCACACACACAATAGATCGGGAAAAGCCAAAATGCCGAAAAGCCAAAAGTTTGGCTACGGTAGTCTTACAAGTGCGTGAACACTCGTAAGGGGGAAACCGATAGGTTATCTAAGGCCCCATGGGCGATTCCATGAATTTGGGCCGTGTTTTTGCCAACCGGGCTAGAATGGGCTAAGTGGGCCCGATGGGCTGTTGGGCCCATAATAGGCAAAATTGGCAACTTGATGTTAAGTGATGGAAATTATATGAAACCATGTATACAAATGTGATTTGGGCCAAATGGGCCGTATGAATGTGATTTGGGCCTAGTGGGCCATATGAATGAGATTGGGCTAGTGGGCCATATGCATGTATGTAGACTTGTTGGGCTCTGTAAGGGGTTTTGGGCCTAGTATCTGATAACTGTTTAATTGACATAAAACTTAATTAATTAATTGTAACCGTGGACGAGTCATAAGGTTAAAGTGTGGTAATGGGTATATGCATGTCTAGGATTGGATCTAGGGAGAGCTTGGTACTTAAGCGGTCTTAATGACTCACCTCCTTTTCTCTGGAATCCTACCTGGTGCATAGTATCTGTTCACCTTAGCCAATAAGGACTTGTTAACGGGCCAAGGTAAGTAATAACCTAATAAAGAGAAATTATTGAAATGCCCCTAAGGGTGAAAATGACCAAAATACCCCTATGTGTTGAGTGTAAGATTTATGGATGTTGCATGTAGATCCGCTGTATGCATATGATATTCTGTTTAGGTTGCATATGGATTAGGAATTATGGAATGGAGGAAGTATATGAGGATCGCATGGTTGCTTGACAACCGTGGATCCACCGACGGCTTTTAAGCCCAATATGTGATTGGCAGCTTGCTGCAATGAAGGTAGTTCCACAGCCGGGCTACCATTGATGTGTATCGGTTGGGTGGGTTGATATTTATATCACTACATGATGTGTATCGGGGGACAGAGTTGATGTGTACCGGTTGGATTATTAGGGTGGGTTGCACTGCATTGCATTACATGTATGATTTTATGGATTGATGAATGCTTATTGCTCGTCGAGGGTCGAAGGTAGTTGCACTGCATTGCATCACCCCTATTTTATTTTTCTCAGGTGATCCTCAGTAGGTGGTTCAACGGTTGGAGGGACTCCGAGGTGGCCAGCTAGCAAGACGACTTGGACTTGACTTGGACTTCTTTTCTTAAGCCTATAATTTCTAGTATTTAAAGTTATTTCTGTTCGGAATGTAATAAGGCCTTTCCTCTGGTTATTATTCAAATTAGGATTATATTTATTATTATGCTTTATATTTGCTAGAAGTAGAACATGGTTTTCTTAAAACCATAACTGTTTTTGAATGCTACGTTTTCACAACTCAATTTTTAAATGACAAGTTTTCATAAATCATCTGTTCTAAAGCTTTTACAACTGAAAAGAGTATTTAAAAGTAATTAAGGTTTTAAAATCTAAAGAAGGGTTTTCAAACACTTCAATATGACGCACCAGATTCGGCCATAACGTCCGAGTCGAGTTTGGGGTGTTACACTTGAACTTCTGCAACTATTATAATTCAGTCCAGGTAAGTTAGTTCGGTTTGTAATTTAATATATTTATGCATTTTAAGATTGTATGACATGAAATAGTGGATATTTATTATTCTATTGATGATGTAAAGTTGTTTGGGAAATTGTTTTTGAATTTTGATACTTGGGTTAGATGAACACGATATGGAGTACAATTGAATGGCAATGTGTTATGCATGGATTGGAGTGGAGATTGATGTGGTGTGCTATATATATTTATCCCGAGTATTCCAAGGTTCAGTATTTGTTGTGAACCCTCATGTTATACTATCCTGTTTTGGCGTGTTATGGGGCGGATGTATAGCCTACGGGCTAGGCACTTAGTGCCAAGGCGTGTTATCAGTTGTATTAGGTCTCATGAGCATTTTGCGTGTTATGGGTTGGATTAGCTCTCATGAGCGTTTGGCATGTTTTGTTTGGACTATTTGCGTACTCGTATATATAAGTCATTCATCAGATCGTAAATTATTATACTATAACTTGCTTAATGACTTTGAATGGCATGACATGTACTTTATATCCTGAATTGACTTTATTGTAGACATATATGTTTTCCCGGAGATTATTGTTTGAGCTTTGAATTGAATTATGCAAATCACTGGTATGTAATTGTGGATGACAAGAAACGTGTGTTGTTGGATCAATTTTTTATTAAATTTTTATATTTACTTCGGTAAGTTTTATTATTTTTTCACATCGAACTTACTAACCTTCAATAGGCTTACTTGTGTTAATTTCTAATTCTTGTAGATACTTTTAAAGGTTGGACGATCGGATCAGCACTCGAGTCACACTATCCATCCGTTTTTGGCATTTTTTGATTTTTTTTGGTATTATATGGCATGTAGTAGGCTTGTTTTGTCATTACTTTTGTTTTAGTATGTAAATATATAAAGAGTGAGCCTAAGTGCAAGTTGTTAATATGAGAATTACTACAATGATCTTGATGTTTATTTGGTAAATGTTTAGTTAATGACTTGTATGAATTATGAATGGTGAAAGATGTTTTTTATATAAACTTGTGGTATATGTATGACTAATAGATTATATGGAATTGTTGTGAATTGAGGTGCCTATGATGGACATAATGGTCAGAAATTTAAGTTGTGGGAATTGGCATGCTTGGGTGATGACTTTGATTGTTGTATAAGTGTGTATAGTTGTGGTACCAATGAAGGTACATTGGTGAGACACTTAAGATGGTTGAATTAGTATGATTTGAGCTTGTTTAATGGCATTTTGAATAGGTCTAATGGCTGGTAAATGGATTGCTTAGCATCCAAGAAATCTTGAAATGGTAAACTTGATGTTGAAGGTTCATTTAGGTGCACACGGCTTGGGACACAGGCTGCCACACGACACATGGCCTACGACATGGCCGTGTGTATTAAGTCGGTGTGTTACACGGCTTGCAACATGCCATGTGTCACAAGTCAGAGAGTTACATGATCTAGCACACGACCTGTGACACGATCGTATGACCTAATTCAATGAGTTACACTGGTAAGGACACGGCAGTGTGTGCCAACTTCAAAAGTTACATGGCATGGGGCATTCCACACGGCCTAATGCATTCCACACGACCGTGTGTCCCCTGTTTTTGAATTTTTTCATATTTTTCTAAAATATCCTGATTTGTTTCAAATTAGTCCTTGAGGGTTTTAAAATTGATTCTTTAGTCCCTAAAGCTCGATTTATGCCTCGTAAATGTAAGTTATTATTGTAATTAAATTACTTTATTGTATTTAAGAAATTATATTGAAATGATCATGAGTTTACTTGTTTATTTCTGTTAACTTATTGTAGCATTCCCGTAACCCTATTCCGGTGACGGTTACAAGTTAGGGGTGTTACAGAGGGGTCTTCCCAGTACAAGCATCTTGGCAACAGAAAAAGAGGATAGCCTATGAATTGAAAAATTACATTTGGGAGGAACCATACATGTTTTGATAATGCCCAAATCAATTAGTCTGGTGATGTGTAGCAGAGGAAGAGGTACATGATATTTTACAAGGTTGTCACATATGTCTTTCTGAAGGGCATTTTGGTGGAAAAATGACAGCCCAGAAAGTACTACAATCAGGGTTTTATTGGCCAACCATGAATGCAGACGCTTATGCATTTTTACAATGATATGATAGGTGTCATAGAATTAGAAACATATCAAAAAGGGACGAAATGCTGCAAATAGGGATAACTGAGGTTGAAGTGTTTGATGTTTAGGGGGATTGATTTCATAGGACCTTTTCTAAGTTCTTTTAGGAATTAGTAGATCCTCCTAGCTATAGATTATGTTTTAAAATAATCCGAAGCTATCCCACTACCTACTAATGATACAAAATTAGTAGTGAGATTACTAAGAAAAAACATATTCACCAGGTTTGGTACACTGCGGGTGTTGGTCAGTGACGAAGGATCTTATTTCTGTAGCAAGTTGTTTGAAGCAACTTTGGCTAAATATAGCGTAAGACACAGAATGACAATTACATATCACCCATAAGCTAATGGGCAAGCAGAAGTATCTAATTGAGAAATAAAGCAGATTCTAAAGAAAACACTGAACTCAAGTCGAAAGGGTTGGGCGGTCAAGCTAGATGACGCATTGTGGGTTTACAGAATAGCATATAAGTCTCCCCTAGGAATGTCTCCATATAAGCTAGTTTATGGTAAAAACTATCACTTATCAATTGAATTGGAAAGGAAGGAATACTGGGCGATCAAAGAGTTAAATCTAGATCCAGAATTAGCTAAAAAAGAAAGATTATTTCAACTCTAAGAATTGGAAAATTTTTGCTTTATAGCCTACGAAAATACTAAAATGTATAAGGAGAGGAGTAGACTTCAACATGATGTAAAGATTAGAAAGCGTGAATTTTTACCAGGATAGAAAGTGTTGTTGTTCAACTCAAGATTAAAATTATTTCCTGGAAAGCTTAAATCAAGATGGACAGGTCCATATACAATACATCAGGTAACTCCTCATGGAACAATAGAGTTGATCAAAAAAGGAGGAAAACCTTTTCTCATTAATGGCCAAAGAGTAAAACATTATTTTGGAGGAACAATTAATATTGTAATTGATGAACAAACCTTGCAGTGTAGCACTCTTTAGGATTTCCAAGGAATCAATGGGAAATCAACAAATATGCAAAGTGATAATAAAGAAGGTGACCAAAGTATTGATTTCACAAAACATAGAGAAACTTGACTGGTATGTCACGACACTGCTCCAGGATGTAGCAACAATAAACAAAATTCTTATTCTAGAACCTGCCCTCGACGTCGCAACACCACTGCATAACTCTATTTTCTGAACTATCCTTAATTATTGCTCATTTTGTAGCTAATTATATTAGGATTCTTGATTTTTAACTTTTCATTTAGTAGAAATAAACTATAACTCTTAAATAATTTTAACTAACCCCCGTGATGTTTGTTTTTGTTCTATTCCTTCTTTTCAGGTTCCGACAAATCTCTGTGACGAATATCAACTTCAATATCTTCCTAACGAGCGACGTTTTTGCATGACCAAAAAAGGTAAGGATGAAGTTGAAATCAAACCACACGAGCTTGAAGGTAAGCGAGGTAAGGAAGTTTTAAAAACCGAGTCATGGCCATCAAGTTTGAAAGTTGTTGAAAATGACTTTGTTTTAAAAAAATTCTCTTATTTTCATTCGATTAATTTCTATTCTTTGAATGTGGTTGATGTTGTTCGGTACGAACGACAAACTAAAGATTTGGTTTTGCATGATGTCGGGTTTTCACGAAAAGCGATTCAATTTTTCAAATATGATAATTTTGTGCATCCATTATTGTCATGTGACAAATCCATGAATTTGTGCAAGTTTGATTTGATGAATATAAAGAGATTTGAATGTTTGTTTCTATGGACACGAAAACCCTTTTGGTTTGACATTTTTGATTTACTAAACACTTTGGCGTAAGTAATCAAACTCGTGTGTTCAAACCTGGAATTTATTATTTTAGGTTGATATGTGCGGAACTCAAGCATCCTAAATTTTGTGTGACAAATTTATGTCTGTTTGATGTTTGGCCTCTGAAATTTAAAGACTCTGTTTATAATTTAAAATTGTTCTTTGATCATTTTATGTGGCTGTCCATGAAATTCATTTTTCATTTCGAAAAGGTAAGATCAACTCATGTTTTTGAACCTGGTATCGTTACATATGTTCAATATGTGAATAGTGTTTTAGCCTGTTCCTTTGAGTTCAACGTCTATGGAGACATTACCCTCTTTCAGCATTATGAACCCAACACTTCGAAAAGTGCAAGTTGCCTTTGTGTTTACCCTTCGTTTCAGGTTTTTCAAGGATTGTGTAATGAGCTTCGACTTCAATACCCTCTCAAGGAGAAAAGGTTCACTTTGATTGAAAAAGGTAAAATTGATTCTCAATTTTCCACTCCTAAAGGTGAATCAGGTATGAATTCTGATGTTATGCGACCATCTTCTCTTAAGTCGAATGTAACTAAAATTTTTGAAGACACCTTGATTGCTGAAATCGTTTGAATCCTGTTGTGGTTAATTATTTGATTTTGCTTGATGATGATAAATCCATTTTGAGTAATGATAAGACGATTTTTCTCTTTGGAAAATGTGATGAATTCATTGTTGAGAACATAACCAAACGACAATTGCGAGTGCCAAACATGCGAAATCATGAATCATATGAAACTTTTCATTTGTGTGTTTGTGATGAAGATTTAAATTTCTTGTTCCATTACTCGCATTCCATTTACTTGAACAATGACTTGTGGAAGCAAATTGAAAGGTTTGAATGCTTAAAAACATATTTGTCTTTGTCTCGACCATTTGATGAGTTAGGGATATGGAAGGAGTTTTGTCCATATGATTGTAAGAATGATGTTTTAAGTTTGCCTTTTTACATAACTCATACTTGTCTTGTTATGACCATGCATGATCCACATAGTTGTTCTGATCATTTCTTGATGATTAATGGTTGTCTATTTTCATTGATTCATTTGCCATCTCTAATGCCGAATATTGTGAGTTCTTTTGCAAAGGCTTATGAACGACTAATTGTTCCATTCATTCAAGGAGAGTTGCAAAAGACGGATTATTTTCTAGAGAATAAACAGCTCGACTTGAGGACAAGTCGTTTTGAAGAAGGGGGGAATGATGTGACCACGCCCCAAGCCCCATCAAGTCCTCGTCTTGATTCCCTCGAGCTTCCAAAGGGACCAATGACCCGAGCTAGGTCCAAGCAATTTCATGAAGTTGTTTCAGCTTTGTTGTTCAAGTTTTGGAAGGAGAATCAGCTTGTTGAAGATGAGGAAGCTCGATCCAACTCCTTGAAGAAACCATGCACCTTAGTGCAAGCTAATTTCAGCTCCATTTTAGCTTTTCTAGCTCGTTTCAACTCCGACCAGCTCAATTGAGCTCATTTCAGCTCAATCGAGCTCAATTTAGCTACAATTCAGCTCATTTATTTTATTGGTTGAATAATTAAAGTATATTATTAACTTAGTTTAAGTTATTACAGCTCATAATTATGTTTTGATTTATTTCATGTTTTTAAAGTTGTCTTAGCCGAATTTAATATGTTTAGCTTAAGACTTTATTTTTGTCTATTTTAAATGTATGTGTTAATTAATATATCTATTTTAATTAATTTGTTCATGTTTCATGTAGGTACAGCCAAATGTGGAGATTCATTCAAGCTAGGTGCATGAACGTCTACTTACAATGCATGATGTGGGAACACAATTAAAGATGATTCATGAATGGGCTGGTTCAATGAACGTAAGGATGATGCATGAATGATTTAATACAATGAATGGAAGAATGCATGAATGTTCACTTACATGCATCGGTTGCTGTCCATTGATCTCTTAAGTACCTATTCGGCCAAAAGGCATCTCTTGGAGTGTCCATTCACACCTTGGCCGAACCTAGACATGTCCATTGCTCTCCCATACATTCACCAAGCCTTCAAGTTCATTTCCTTAGCCATGAAGCTGCCCATTGAAGTACCATTCAGCTGAATTTGGACATAGCCTTTAAAGATACATTTCTAGATTAGTTTAATTCAATTAAAGCCGAATTTACTTAGTCTATTTGGCTATCTAATGTAATCTATAAATAGTTCTTTTCTCTTTGTAAAAAGGTTACAGAATTTGATCAATTAAACTTAATAGAACTTTTGTTCTTGTGAGGTTACCTCCTCTCTTCTTTCGTTCGAGTCTCGAGCCGACTTAACTAGCTTGCTAGTGGTGTCAATCCGAACTCCATTGAACTTATAACCGAATCGGTGTGGGGTTCAACCATCTTCCTATACCTTTGGTTCTTACCTCCATATAGGTAACGGGTCAAGGTCCGCTTCTATCCTTCATCAAAATTCACCTTAAGCAATATAAGACTCGGGGCAATACTTTTTAGTATTGAATCATTCTTAAAGTTTGAGTTCTTTATCCATTTCCATTTATCTATCATCTTTGTAACTTAATTCTTTGTTAAACCGAACCTATCTTTCATCAAACCAAAACCCATCCTTTGAACCCATTTTGCCTACCTTCCGCTTATAAAAATCATCTAACTCCATCTATCTACAAAATCGAACAAACTTCTCGTCGATGATCGGGCAATCAAGTGAATCGACTCAATCAACCGAGCCGGATCACATCACAAGCCACATAATATTTTTCTTTTTTAGAGACGAAGATAATCCAGAAATGAAATCCATTGTAATTCTTTCTCATTTCCATTCTAGTGTCAACACTACCGAAAATAGTTCTGATAATACTTTGTATTCAATTTTAACTCTGTTAACATGTCAAGTATTCACTCACAAAGATCAGAAATGTCGAGTTTCAAACTCGATCATTAATACACTATTCCTATATATTTTCTTGCAATTTTTTTGTATGAGCTCTTGATTTTCTATCCAAACACTTGTAACTGCATTATGCTCTTCTTAGAGATAATACAATAATTATCTTATCATCTTTTAACGACTCTAGTCATCTATACTATCACAAACTTAGATCTGTCTATAACATCGGATATGTTGAGCTATCACACTACCTTTTTGTCTTATAACACATCATAAACCATTCAACAACATATCGTTGAAAATCAAGAAGTCTCTACCCAATACAGACTGAACCAATTCAAAGGCTTCGATTAACAATGTTCTCATCTATTCAAAGCTTTACTAACATGTAATGGACCATTCAACTTTCACAAGACGAAAATTTTATTATTCAAAGCAACTTTAAATCCTATCAAAGTCTTCTAAGTTATGCACACTTTTCATTCAGACTATCTATCTTTTACCTAAAAAGAAATAAAATCTTATTCTCAGACTTGAGAAAAATGATTTGGACATACATGTTTCATTAAATCTTCCTAAGAATAACCCATACCGATTGAACAACCAAATCGGTCTTAATCATTAATAAATGACATTTCAAGAAATCCTCTCTTCCAGTCGATAGAACGATAAAACATACAACCATTCAAAATTCACTTGTCATGCTAATCAAAGACCATTTCAATTGCATTAGCTCAATGTAGTATAAATATTTCCAATCGAAGGCATTAACTTTGATTAACTTACTTGAGAAAAGAAATCTACCATACAAATTGAAACTAGCAATTTTACCACTTATACCTTTACCGATATCAATTCTTTACACAAAAATTAAACCTAGATACTAAGATCATCACATTACCACAATCAAATCAGAAGCATTGTCATACTTGATATAAATATCACAAGTTGGAGGTCATACATTAGATGTGAGCCATAATCGACAATTTACGGAATACAGATGATAAGGGAAAGCAAGTAAAGAAATCCAAGATAGAGAAATCTGAGATAGGATACCATGTCGAAAGACCGAGAATAAAACTCTTAAGAAATATGGATGATTTCGATAATTCCTAAGAGAAAGAAGTCTAAAACAAAACATCATTCAACCCACTAGATTTAAAATGCAACAAAGACGATATATTTTCCATATATAAATGTCGAACAGAGCATCAATTTGAAGGAATAGAATCATAGCATCATGTGAATTTTCTCATAAAATCCTAACAGACGGAATATAATAGAATACTAGAGAGAAATAGAAGAATACGAATTATAAACCAATCTGGTTATCAATGCTTTCATCTAACAACAAGATTACAAAATATCCTCATACAATAACAATTTATCAGAAGATAGACAGCCACAATAAAACTTCTGAGAACAAATGAATCCTTAGGGTACCTCAAGAGAGACAGTCATAATCTGTTCACTGTGATTACCACATTCTTTCAACATCATGTCGTAATAAGTCGATTTACCAAAGTTAATTTCTTCTCTCACTGTGATATTTCGTAAACGAATAATCTTTAAATCAATCTGTTACCTTTCTAGTTCTGTCTTTACTTATCAACTCATTTTCAAACTCTGACCATATTTATAATCATTCTATAGTTGAACTCTTTGGTTTCACACTTGTGAACTTATTCCACAGATCTCATAAATTCCTTTATAAACACCACTCTGGTAAGGGGGTAGGGTCGTAAGGTCCTTAACTTGGCTCTCATACACATATACTTATAATACAACTTTCATCATTATAGTCATTTTATCACCATCATATCATTCACTTCAGGCAAGCTAACATTCATGTTTGTTTTACGCAGACTTTCTGGTTACCTATTTAAACAAGTGAACTTATACATGCATTCTATGGATTCTGAATATCTTTACTTATCATTTTCATTAACTCAAACGAGTCACGCACATAACATCATACGAGGGCTAAACAAACATGGATAAGCACACTATGTAACACCCCTAACCCGAATCTGATCGTCGGATTAAGGCTAAGAGGTATTACCGAACTAAACATTTAATTATCTCATTCACATTGTCAATACACATAAACAGAGATCGAGCTGAAATACATACTGATATGTAAGTTATACGCCATTTTCGTATGGCCAAAATATTTACAATTTCAAAACATCGTTATCATCAGCCTAACCTATACATGCCATATCGAGTCCAAAATATAACTGTACCCAAAAAGATCGATAGTGTGATGAACTACTGACGATCCCCGAGTCGGTGGCAAAAATCAAAAATCTATAAAACAGAGAAATAAAGAACAGAGTAAGCTTTCAAAGCTTAGTAAGTTTTAAGCATCACAAATGACTTATTGAAAATCAAAGCATTTATTTAAACAGACTTATTCTCAATTCAAATTGCTTTATGGCCGAATACACATAAACATAAACATAGATTCTCAGCACATATTTTTCTTTTACTTAAAGTTCATACGATGCATTTAAATCAAATAATCTCATATATTAACAACATTTGACCGAATAGGTCATTATTTTACTCGTAGATATAACAATCATTCACACTTAAGTATCATTCTTTAATACTAATAATTCACAAAATCATTGACTGAATGTAAATGAGTACATAAAGTAATTTTAACGTATAATTCATATACAAATATACCATGACCGATTAAATCATTCTCATATTCGCAAATATAACCATCAATCACATATATATATATTCTTATTTGATGCTAATAATTCACTTCAAATTCAAATCACCGATGTAAGTAATACGTACCTGAACATCTTAAATGTATAGTACTTACTCAACGATGGTTTACTTCGAACATTCAATATCGTAATCTTACTTAATTTACTGGCATTAAGCCTGTCAGGTCTTAGAACTTGAAACCAATTACCAGCACAAGCCTGCGGGAATTTAAACCCGGTATAATACCAGCTCGAAGCCTGTGGGACTCTAGCCCGGACATATTTCCAGCACGTAGCCTGCGGACCTTAAGTCCGGTTATAATTCCAGCCATAGCCTGCGGACCTTAAGTCCGGATATAATTCCAGCACATAGCCTGCGAACCTTAAGTCCGGATATACATCACTGAATGTCATGCATACTTATTCGCAAGAAAAATTCAATCCACATAGCATCTCACAATCATAGTTCATTTATTTCATTCGAATAATAGTATAACATGGGCACCATTCATATAACTTTTGGCTCAATAACATACATAAAAATATATGTCCATTTTACTTTCCAAGCTTAACTTCTAATGTCTATTCGGCTTTAAGCCTTAAACATAAATTATTTGTCACTCAACTATATTCAAATAGAATCAATAGATTGCAGTACAGTTATCATACACATATCAAGACATTATCAATTACATACTAAATGTGACTATTCAAAACTTACCTCGGATATACTTGAACGGTTGCAGAAAGACTATTCAATTACTTTCTCCTTTCCCCTATCCAACTTCGACCCTCTTTGCTCTTGAGCTTATTCTAGCAATTTCCTTAGCCGAAAATTTTAACAAAAAGTTTTCTTCTTTCTCTTTTCTAGCTACGGCAATGGAGGAACAAGGATGAACCAACTTTGGTTTCTCCTCCCACTAACACATATTTTATTTCCCTTATTCTTTTATTCATCTTTAATTCATTTAATTCATTATCAATTTAATATTGCAAGAAAATATAACTTAGTGGAAATGATCTTGTCATGGCTGGCCACTCAAAGTATTTTGGGTAAATTGACATGCAAGTCCACATTTTTTTTATTTGCATGCATTTGTTGGTCACCATAAATTTACCCATTATACTTCTCATGTTTCACACTCAAGTCCTATTTGGAAAATTCACATCAAATGACTATATCAAAACATCAAAAAATTTCACACATGATTTAAACACATATAATAGACATAGAAATGAGCATTTAGAATTTTTTTTCTGACTCGGTTTTGTGGTCCCGAAACCACTTCCCGACTAGGGTCAAAATAGGGCTGTCACAACTCTCCCCTACATAAGAAATTTTCGTCCCCGAAAATCTTACCAGTCAATAAGTTAGGATATCATTCTTTCATAGAGTCCTCAAGCTCCCAAGTAGCTTCGTCCACCCCGTGCTTAACCCATAATACTTTCACTAGCGAAACTCTTCTATTCCATAACTCCTTTACCTCACGAGTCAATATACGAACTGGTTCTTCTTCGTAACTCAAATCAGATCGAATCTCAACCTCTGATGGACTAATTACATTCGATGGATCAGATTTATAATGTCGAAGCATCGAAACAAGAAAAACATTGTGAATCATTTCAAGTTCAGGGGGCAAAATCAATCTGTATGCTACCGACCCAACTCGTTCGGATATTTCATACGGCTCGATGAACCTCGGACTCAATTTGCCCTTACGGCCAAATCTGAGCACCTTTTTCCAAGGTGAAACTTTAAGAAATACTTTGTCTCCGACCTGATACTCAATGTCTTTTCGTTTTAAATCCGCATACGATTTCTGAAGATCTAAAGATGCTTTCAGACTTTCACGGATCACTTTTAATTTCTGTTCAGCATCTTTAATCAAATCAACACCGAAGATTTTACTTTCACTGAGCTCGGTCCAAAACAACAGTGTACGACATTTACGACCGTACAAAGCTTCGTAAGGTGCCATCTTAATGCTTGATTGAAAACTATTGTTGTAAGCGAATTCAATCAAAGGAAAATGCCGTTCCCATGAACCACTAAACTCAAGGATGCAACATCTCAACATATCCTCGAGTATCTGAATTACTCGTTCTGATTGACCGTCCGTTTGAGAATGAAACGCGGTGGTAAAATGTAGTTTGGTACCCAGAGAATATTGTAATTTCTTCCAAAACCTTGATGTAAATCTTGGGTCTATATCTAACACAATTGAAACAGGTACCCCGTGTAATCTGACAATCTGAGAGACATACAACTCGGCTAACTTAACAAGTGAGAAATCTGGACGTATGGGAATGAAATGAGCTGATTTAGTCAATCTATCCACAACAACCCATATCGCATCTTTCTTGCTCGGTGACAAAGGTAACCCAAACACAAAATCTATCGTAACTTGATCCCACTTCCACTCGGGTATCATGATCAGTTGAAGTAACCCTGAAGGCACTTGATATTCTAATTTCACTTGTTGACAAATTATACACTTCGATACAAAGTCAGATATATCAAGTTTCATACCATGCCACCAATACTGACGTTTTAGATCATTGTACATTTTCATACCACCAGGATGGACTGGCATTAGGCTATTATGAGCTTCGCTCAAAATCATCGAAATAAGTTCTGAATTTCTTGGAACACACAATCGACTTCTGAACCTCAAACAATCATTGTCGTCAATTTGAAACTCTGAATCCACATTCTAAACACATTCAGCTCGTTTAGCAACCAATTCATCATCGACTTTCTGAGTTTCACATATTTGATGAATCAATAACGGTTTGGCTTTTAATTCTGCTACTAACACATTATCGGATGAAACGGACAAGTGTACATTCATCGCTCGCCAAGCAAATAGTGACTTGCGACTTAAAGCATCGACAACCAGGTTAGCCTTTCCCGCGTGATAGTCAATGACAAGCTCGTAATCTTTCAATAATTCAAGCCAACGTCTTTGTCTCAGATTCAAATCTCTTTGAGTCATCAAATATATGAGGCTTTTATGATCCGAATATACATGACACCTCTCTCCAAACAAGTAGTGTCACCATATTTCAAAGCAAATAAGATGGCATCTAATTCGAGATCATGGGTCGGATAGTTTTTCTCATGTGGCTTCAATTGCCTCGAAGCGTAAGCTACAACTCGACCTTCTTGCATCAATACACAACCCAGCCTATTTAAGGACGCGTCACTGTAAATGACAAACTCTTTACCGGATTTAGGCTGCACTAACATTGGAGCTTCAGTCAAATAGGTTTTCAGTTGGTCGAAACTTTTCTGGCACTTTTCTGACCATTCAAACTTAACATCTTTTTGAAGTAGCTTCGTCATTAGTGTGGCTATCATCGAGAAACCCTTTACAAACCGTCTGTAGTAACCGGCAAGTCCCAAAAAGCTCTAAATTTTAGTAACATTTCTATGAGGTTTCCAATCAAGTATGGCTGATATTTTACTCGGATCAACATGAATACCCGATGCAGATACCACATGCCCCAAAAAGCTAACTTCTCTAAACCAGAACTCACATTTACTGAACTTAGCATATAACTGCTTGTCCCGTAAAATCTGCAACACTAATCTCAGGTGCTCGGCATGTTCGGTTTCATCTTGAGAACAGATCAAAATGTCGTCTATAAACACAACTACAAACTGGTCCAAATACTGCCTGAAGATTCGATTCATCAAGTCCATAAATACCGTAGGGGCATTAGTGAGCCCAAACGGCATCACTAAGAACTCGTAGTGACCGTATCTCGTTCTGAAAGCAGTTTTAGGCACATCTGAGTCTCGAACTCGCAACTGATAATAACTCGATCTCAAATCTATCTTTGAAAACACTGAGGCTCCCTTCAGCTGATCAAACAAATCATCAATACGCGGTAACAGATATTTGTTCTTTATTGTCACTTTATTTAATTGACGATAGTCGATGCACATTCTCATGGTTCCGTCTTTCTTTTCCACAAACAATACTGGTGCACCCCAAGGTGAGAAACTCGGTCGAGCGAAACCTCTATCCGTCAACTCTTGTAACTGAGCTTTCAATTCCTTCAATTCGGTTGGTGCCATACAATACGGAGCTATCGAAATTGGTGTAGTCCAAGGTACAAGTTCAATGCCAAACTCTACCTCTCGAACAGATGGTAATCCCGGTAACTCCTCAAGAAAAACATCCGAATACTCATAAACCACTAGCACTGATTCAAGTTTCTTTTTTGACTCTTTACTATCAAGTACGTATGCAAGATATGCTTCACACCCCTTTTTTACATATTTCTGAGCGAACATCGAGGATATTACTGCTGGTAACCCGTTCAAATCAGTAGACTCAACTTGGATTATCTCATCATTTGCACATTTCAAATCAATAGTCTTTCTTTTGCAATTCACAACTGCATCATGTATGGTCAACCAATCCATACCGAGAATAACATCAAATTCATCAAACGGTAAAAGCATCAAATTGGCCAAAAAATAGGAACTTCGGATTATCAGGGGACATTTCCTGCACACTTTGTTGACTAGCACATATTGACCCAAGGGATTCGACACTCGAATCACGAACTCAGTAGACTCAACAGGTAGAGTCTTAATGGATGCTAAAGTCTCACATACATATGAATGAGTAGAACCAGGGTCAATCAATGCAATCACATCAGTATCAAAGAGAGTGAAAGTAGCGGTAATAACATCAGGCGAAGAAGCATCCTCGCGTGCGTTTATAGATAAGCTCTAGCAGGAGCACGAGCCTCGGATCTGGTCGTAGCATCTCTAGACCATCTCTGACTGCCACTAGCATTGCCTGTATTCCTTTGTGGTCTACCTCGAGCTGTAGCAGTACTCGGTTTCCCACTCTGATTCACATTTTGCTCTGACAATCTCGGGCAGTCTTTGATGAAGTGGCTGGATGATCCGCATCTATAACAGGAGCGATCATGAAATCTACAACTCCCCGAATGAAATTTTCCACAAAACTTGCACTCGGTCCTATCTCGACAATCAATTCCAACAATGGCAACTAAAGTGGCTCACGTACTCATAGGAGGTCGATCACGGTCTCGTCTGGAAAAGCCCGAAGTGTTCTTAGATCAGCCCGAATCATCTCGAAATTTCTTCAATGATTGCTGAAAAGGCTTTCCCGAAGATCTTTTACGAAACTCTCTAGCTCCAACATCAGCTTTCCTTTTTTCTTTACTAAGCTCCTCGGCTTTGCAAGCTTGCTCAACAAGAACTACGAACTCTCTAAGTTCAAAATGCCAACAAACATTTTAATATCTTCATTTAGCCCGTCCTCGAAGCGTTTACACATAATAGCCTCAGACGATACACATTCCCAAGCATATCTACTAAGTCTGACGAACTTTCATTCATAATCAGTAACTAACATGGAACCCTGTTTAAGTTCAAGAAATTCTTTCCGTTTCTGATCGATGAACATCTGACTGATATACTTTTTCCAGAATTCAGTTTGGAAGAAATCCCACGTCACCCACTCTCTGGGTACAACAGAAACCAATGTATTCCACCAATAATAGGCAGAATCACGTAGCAAAGATATAGCATATTTTAGGCATTCATCGGGTGTGCAAGATAGTTCATCAAATACTCGAATAGTGTTGTCCAACTAAAATTCAGCTTGCTCGGCATCATCACTGTCTGTAGCTTTAAATTCAGTAGCCCCGTGCTTTCGAATTCTGTCAACTGGGGGCTTATTCAACCTCATCTGATCAATTACCGGAGGTATCGTGGGTGCAGGGGGTGTATTTGTCGGAAGTGGTGGTTGTGGTGCAGCCGCATTAGTTCAAATGTATTGGTTAAACCAATCATTCATCACATTATAAAAGGCTTGTCTAGCCTCGTCATTTTGATTGCTCGCAATGGTTGAGAGTCCATCGGCGCTGTCCCGTGTGCGGGAGCAGGCACTACACTCTTTACATCATCAGCTACCGCTCGATCGGGATCGAGATCCATTACTATACGAAAACACGATTTTAACTGTCAGAAATCAACACACTATCGTATTAACACTATATGGCATGTATAGCTAGACTCATATACGCTACGTTAGTCCTAGAATCGACTAAACTGTAGCTCTGATACCAATAAAATGTAACACCCCTAACCCGAATTCAATCGCCGGATTAAGGTAAGAGGTATTACCGAACTAAAATTTAATTATCTCATTCACATTGTCTATACACATAAACAAAGATCGAGATAAAATAAATACTGATATTTAAGTTATATGCCATTTTCGTATGGCCAAAATATTTACAATTTCAAAACATCGTTATCATCAGCCTAACCTATACATGCCATATCGAGTCCAAAATATAACTGTACCCAAAAAGATCGATAGTGTGATGAGCTACTGACGATCCCTGAGTCGGTGGCCAAAATCAACAATCTATAAAACAGAGAAATAAAGAACAGAGTAAGCTTTCAAAGCTTAGAAAGTTTTAAGCATCACAAACGACTTATCGAAAATTGAAACATTCATTTAAACAGACTTATTCTCAATTCAAATTGCTTCATGGCCGAATACACATAAACATAAACATAGATTCTCAGCACATATTTTTCTTTTACTTAAAGTTCATACGATGCATTTAAATCAAATAATCTCATATATTAACAACATTTGACCGAATAGGTCATTGTTTTACTCGTAGATATAACAATCATCCATACTTAAGTATCATTCTTTAATAGTAATAATTCACAAAATCATTGACTGAATGTAAATGAGTACATGAAGTAATTTTAACATATAATTCATATACAAATATACCATGACCGATTAAATCATTCTCATATTCGCAAATATAACCATCAATCACATTTATATATATATATATTCTTCTTTGAAGCTAATGATTCACTTCGAAATCAAATCACCGATGTGTAAGTAATACGTACTTGAGCATCTTAAATGTATAGTACTTACTCAATGATGGTTTACTGCGAACATTAAATATCGTAATCTTACTTAATTTACTGGCATTAAGCCTGTCAGGTCTAAGAACTTGAAACCAATTACCAGCACAAGCCTGCGAGAATTTAAACCCGGTATAATACCAGCTCGAAGCCGGCGAGACTTTAGCCCGGACATATTTCCAGCACGTAGCCTGCGGACCTTAAGTCCAGTTATAATTCCAGCACATAGCCTGCGGACCTTAAGTCCGGATATAATTCCAGCCCATAGCCTGCGGACCTTAAGTCCGGATATACATCACTAAATGTCATGCATACTTATTTGCAAGAAAAATTCAATCCACATAGCATCTCACAATCATAGTTCATTTATTTCATTCGAATAATAGCATAACATGGGCACCATTCATATAACTTTTGGCTCAATAACATACATAAAAATATATGCCCATTTTACTTTCCAAGCTTAACTTCTAATGTCTATTCGGCTTTAAGCCTTAAACATAAATTATTTGTCATTCAACTATATTCAAATAGAATCAATAGATTGCAGTACAGTTATCATACACATATCAAGACATTATCAATTACGTACTAAATGTGACTATTCAAAACTTACCTCGGATATACTTGAACGGTTGCAGAAAGACTACTCAATTACTTTCTCCTTTCCCCTATCCAACTTTGACCCTCTTTGCTCTTGAGCTTATTCTAGCAATTTCCTTAGCCTAAAATTTTAACAAAAATTTTTCTTCTTTCTCTTTTCTAGCTACGGCAATGGAGGAACAAGGATGAACCAACTTTGGTTTCCCCTCCCACTAACACTTTTTTTATTTCCCTTATTCTTTTATTCATCTTTAATTCATTTAATTCATTGTCAATTTAATATTGCAAGAAAACATAACTTAGTGGAAATGATCTTGTCATGGCTGGCCACTCAAAGTATTTTGGGTAAATTGACATGCAAGTCCACATTTTTTTTATTTGCATGCATTTGTTGGTCACCATAAATTTACCCATTATACTTCTCATGTTTCACACTCAAGTCCTATTTGGAAAATTCACATCAAATGACTATATCAAAACATCAAAAAATTTCACACATGATTTAAACACATATAATAGACATAGAAATGAGCATTTAGAATTTTTTTTTCGACTCGATTTTGTGGTCTCGAAACCACTTCCCGACTAGGGTCAAAATAGAGCTGTCACAACTCTCCCCCACATGAGAAATTTTCATCCCCAAAAATCTTACCAGTGAATAAGTTAGGATATCGTTCTTTCATAGAGTTCTCAAGCTCCCAAGTAGCTTCTTCCACCCCGTGCTAAACCTATAGAACTTTCACTAGCAAAATTCTTTTACTTCGTAACTCCTTTACCTCACGAGTCAATATACGAACCGGTTCTTCTTCGTAACTCAAATCAGATCAAATCTCAACCTCTGATGGACTAATTACATTCGATGGATCGGATCTATAACGTCGAAGCATCGAAACATGAAAAACATTGTGAATCTTTTCAAGTTCAAGGGGCAAAATCAATTTGTATGCTACCGACCGAACTCGTTCAGATATTTCATACGGCCCGATGAACCTCAGACTCAATTTGCCCTTACGGCCAAATCTGAGCACCTTTTTCCAAGGTGAAACTTTAAGAAATACTTTGTCTCCGACCTGATACTCAATGTCTTTTCGTTTTAAATCCGCATACGATTTCTGAAGATCTAAAGATGCTTTCAGACTTTCACAGATCACTTTTACTTTCTGTTCAGCATCTTTAATCAAATCAACGCCAAAGATTTTACTTTCACTGAGCTCGGTCAAAAACAACGGTGTACGGCATTTACGACCGTACAAAGCTTCATAAGGTGCCATCTTAATGCTTGATTGAAAACTATTATTGTAAGCGAATTCAATCAAAGGCAAATACCGTTCCCATAAACCACTAAACTCAAGGATGCAACATCTCAACATATCCTCGAGTATCTGAATTACTCGTTCTGATTGACCGTCCGTCTGAGGATGAAATGCGGTGCTAAAATGTAGTTTGGTACCCAGAGAATCTTGTAATTTCTTCCAAAACCTTGATGTAAATCTTGGGTCTCTATCTAACACAATTGAAACAGGTACCCCGTGTAATCTGACAATCTGAGAGACATACAACTCGGCTAACTTATCAAGTGAGAAATTCGTACGTATGGGAATGAAATGAGCTGATTTAGTCAATCTATCCACAACAACCCATATCGCATCTTTCTTGCTCAGTGACAAAGGTAACCCAGACGCAAAATTTATCGTAACTCGATCCCACTTCCACTCGGGTATCATGATCGGTTGAAGTAACCCTGAAGGCACTTGATGTTCTGATTTCACTTGTTGACAAATTATACACTTGGATACAAAGTCAGATATATCACGTTTCATACCATGCCACCAATACTGACGTTTTAGATCATTGTACATTTTCGTGCCACCAGGATGGACCGACATTCGGGTATTATGAGCTTCGCTCAAAATCATCGAAATAAGTTCTGAATTTCTTGGAACACACAATCGACTTCTGAACCTCAAATAATCATTGTCGTCAATTTGAAACTCTGAATCCACATTCTAAACACATTCAGCTCGTTTAGCAACCAATTCATCATCGACTTTTTGAGTTTGACATATTTGATGAATCAATAACGGTTTGGCTTTTAATTCTGCTACTAACACATTATTGGATGAAACGGACAAGTGTACATTCATCGCTCGCAAAGCAAATAGTGACTTGCGACTTAAAGCATTGGCAACCATGTTAGCCTTTCCCGGGTGATAGTCAATGAAAAGCTCGTAATCTTTCAACAATTGAAGCCAACGTTTTTGTCTCAGATTCAAATCTCTTTGAGTCATAAAATATTTGAGGCTTTTGTGATCCGAATATACATGACACCTCTCTCCAAACAAGTAGTGTCGCCATATTTTCAAAGCAAATACGATGACAGCTAATTCAAGATCATGGGTCGGATAGTTTTTCTCATGTGGCTTCAATTGCCTCGAAGCGTAAGCTACAACTCGACCTTCTTGCATCAATACACAACCCAGCCTATTTAAGGACGCGTCACTGTAAATGACAAACTCTTTACCGGATTTAGGCTGCACTAACATTGGAGCTTCAGTCAAATAGGTTTTCAGTTGGTCGAAACTTTTCTGGCACTTTTCTGACCATTCAAACTTAACATCTTTTTGAAGTAGCTTCGTCATTAGTGTGGCTATCATCGAGAAACCCTTTACAAACCGTCTGTAGTAACCGGCAAGTCCCAAAAAGCTCTAAATTTTAGTAACATTTCTATGAGGTTTCCAATCAAGTATGGCTGATATTTTACTCGGATCAACATGAATACCCGATGCAGATACCACATGCCCCAAAAAGCTAACTTCTCTAAACCAGAACTCACATTTACTGAACTTAGCATATAACTGCTTGTCCCGTAAAATCTGCAACACTAATCTCAGGTGCTCGGCATGTTCGGTTTCATCTTGAGAACAGATCAAAATGTCGTCTATAAACACAACTACAAACTGGTCCAAATATTGCCTGAAGATCCGATTCATCAAGTCCATAAATACCGTAGGGGCATTAATGAGCCCAAACGGCATCACTAAGAACTCGTAGTGACTGTATCTCATTTTGAAAGTAGTTTTAGGCACATCTGAGTCTCGAACTCGCAACTGATAATAACCCGATCTCAAATCTATCTTTGAAAACATTGAGGCTCCCTTCAGTTGATCAAACAAATCATCAATACGCGGTAACGGATATTTGTTCTTTATTGTCACTTTATTTAATTGACGATAGTCGAAGCACATTCTCATGGTTTCGTCTTTCTTTTTCACAAAAAATACTGGTGTACCCCAAGGTGAGAAACTCGGTCGAGTGAAACCTCTATCCGTCAACTCTTGCAACTGAGCTATCAATTCCTTCAATTCGGTTGGTGCCATACGATACGGAGCTATCGAAATTGGTGTAGTCCCAGGTATAAGTTCAATGCCAAACTCTACCTCTTGAACAGGTGGTAATCTTGGTAACTGCTCAAGAAAAACATCCGAATACTCACAAACCACTGGCACTGATTTAAGTTTCTTTTCTAACTCTTTACTATCAAGTACGTACGCAAGATATGCTTCACACCCCTTTTTTACATATTTCTGAGCCAACATCGAGGATATTACTGCTGGTAACCCGTTCAAATCAGTAGACTCAACTCAGATTATCTCATCATTTGCACATCTCAAATCAATAGTCTTTCTTTTGCAATTCACAACTGCATTATGTACGGTCAACCAATCCATACCGAGAATAACATCAAATTCATCAAACGGCAAAAGCATCAAATTGGCTAAAAAATAGGAACCTCGGATTATCAGGGGACATTTCTTGCACATTTTGTCGACTAGCACATATCGACCCAAGGGATTCGACACTCGAATCACGAACTCAGTAGACTCAACATGTAGAGTCTTACTAGAGGCTAAAGTCTCAAATAATATGAATGAGTAGAACTAGGGTCAATCAATGCAATCACATCAGTATCAAAGAGAGTGAAAGTACCGGTAATAACATCAGGCGAAGAAGCATCATCCCGTGCGTGTATAGCATAAGCTCTAGCAGGAGCATGAGCCTCGGATCTGGTTGTAGCATCTCTAGACCCTCTCTGACCGCCACTAGCATTCCCTGTATTCCTAGGTGGTCTACCTCGAGCTGTAGCAGTACTCGGTTTCCCACTCTGAATCACATTTTGCTCTGACAATCTTGGGCAGTCTTTGATGAAGGGGTCAGATGATCCGCATCTATAACAGGAGCGATTATGAAATTTACAACTTGCCGAATGCCATTTTCCACAAAACTTGCACTCGGTCCTATCTGGACGATCATTTCCAACACTGGCAGCTAAAGTGGCTCGCGTACTCATAGAAGGTCGATCACGGTCTCGTCTGGAAAAGCCCGAAGTGTTCTTAGATCGGCCCGAATCATCTCAAAATTTCTTCGGTGATTGCTGAAAAGGCTTTCCCGAAGATCTTTTACGAAACTCTCTAGCTCCAACATCAGCTTTCCTTTTTTCTATACTAAGCTCCTCGACTTTGCAAGCTCGCTCAACAAGTACTACGAACTCTCTGATTTCTAGAATGCCAACATACATTTTAATATCTTCATTTAGCCCATCCTCGAAGCGTTTACACATAATAGCCTCAGACGATACACATTCCCGAGCATATCTACTAAGTCTGACGAACTTTCGTTCATAATCAGTAACTGACATGGAACCCTATTTAAGTTCAAAAAATTCTTTCCGTTTCTGATCGATGAACCTCTGACTGATATACTTTTTTCGGAATTCAGTTTAGAAGAGCTCCAACGTCACCCGCTCTCTGGGTACAACAGAAACCAATGTATTACGCCAATAATAGGCAGAATCACGTAGCAAAGATATAGCATATTTCAGGCATTCATCGGGTGTGCAAGATAGTCCATCAAGTACTCGAATAGTGTTGTCCAACCAAAATTCAGCTTGCTTGGCATCATCACTATCTGTAGCTTTAAATTTAGTAGCCCCATGCTTTTGAATTCTACCAACTGGGGGCTTATTCAACCTCATCTGATCAATTACAGGAGGTATCGTGGGTGCAGGGGGCGTATTTGTCGGAAGTGGGGGTTGTGGAGCAGCTGTATTAGTTCGAATGTATTGGTTAAACCAATCATTCATCACATTATAAAAGGCTTGTCTAGCCTTGTCATTTTGATTGCTCGCAATAGGTTGAGAGTCCATCGGCGCTGTCCCGTGTGCTGGAGCAGGCACTACACTCTCTACATCATCAGCTACCGCTCGATCGGGATCGGGATCCATTACTATACGAAAACACGTTTTTAACTGTCAAAAATAAACACACTATCGTATTAACACTATATGGCATGTATAGCTAGACTCAGATACGCTATGTTAGTCCTAGAATCGACTAAACTGTAGCTCTGATACCAATAAAATGTAACACCCCTAACCCGAATCCGATCGTCGGATTAAGGTAAGAGGTATTACCGAACTAAACATTTAATTATCTCATTCACATTTTCAATACACATAAACAAAGATCGAGCCGAAATACATACTGATATTTAAGTTATACGCCATTTTCGTATGGCCAAAATATTTACAATTTCAAAACATCGTTATCATCAGCCTAACCTATACATGCCATATCGAGTCCAAAATATAACTGTACCCAAAAAGATCGATAGTGTGATGAACTACTGACGATCCCCGAGTCGGTGGCCAACATCAAAAATCTATAAAACAAAGAAATAAAGAACAGAGTAAGCTTTCAAAGCTTAGTAAGTTTTAAGCATCACAGACAATTAAGACTTATCGAAAATCGAAACATTCATTTAAACAGACTTATTATCAATTCAAATTGCTTCATGGCCGAATACACATAAACATAAACATAGATTCTCAGCACATATTTTTCTTTTACTTAAAGTTCATACGATGCATTTAAATCAAATAATCTCATATATTAACAACATTTGACCGAATAGGTCATTGTTTTACTTGTAGATATAACAATTATTCACACTTAAGTATCATTCTTTAATACTAATAATTCACAAAATCATTGACTAAATGTAAATGAGTACATAAAGTAATTTTAACATATAATTCATATACAAATATACCATGACCGATTAAATCATTCTCATATTTGCAAATATAACCATCAATCACATTTATATATATATTCTTCTTTGATGCTAATGATTCACTTCGAAATCAAATCACTGATGTGTAAGTAATACGTACCTGAACATCTTAAATGTATAGTACTTACTCAACGATGGTTTACTGTGAACATTCAATATCGTAATCATACTTAATTTACTGGCATTAAGCCTGTCAGGTCTTAGAACTTGAAACCAATTACCAGCACAATCCTACAGGAATTTAAACCCGGTATAATACCAGCTCGAAGCCTGCGGGACTTTAGCCCGGACATATTTCTAGCACGTAGCCTGCGTTCCTTAAGTCCAATTATAATTCCAGCACATAGCCTGCAGACCTTAAGTCCGGATATAATTCCAGCACATAGCCTGCGGACCTTAAGTCCGGATATACATCACTGAATGTCACGCATACTTATTCGCAAGAAAAATTCAATCCACATAGCATCTCACAATCATAGTTCATTTATTTCATTCCAATAATAGCATAACATGGGCACCATTCATATAACTTTTGGCTCAATAACATACATAAAATATATGTCCATTTTACTTTCCAAGCTTAACTTCTAATGTCTATTCGACTTTAAGCCTTAAACATAAATTATTTGTCACTCAACTATATTCAAATAGAATCAATAGATTGCAGTACAGTTATCATACACATATCAAGACATTATCAATTACGTACTAAATGTGACTATTCAAAACTTACCTCGGATATACTTGAATGGTTGCGGAAAGACTACTCAATTACTTTCTCCTTTCCCCTATCCAACTTCGACCCTCTTTGCTCTTGAGCTTATTCTAGCAATTTCCTTAGCCGAAAATTTAAAAAAAAAAAATTCTTCTTTCTCTTTTCTAGCTACGGCAATGGAGGAACAAGGACGAACCAACTTTGGTTTCCCCTCCCACTAACACATATTTTATTTCCCTTATTCTTTTATTCATCTTTAATTCGTTTAATTCATTATCAATTTAATATTGCAAGAAAACATAACTTAGTGGAAATGATCTTGTTGTGACACCCCTAATTTGACCCTAGTCGGAAAGTGCTTTCGGGACCACAAAACCGAGTCACAAAAATAATTAATTGTTATATTTTATGCTTATTATTTATGAATAAGTATGTGTGAAAATTTCATGCTTTAATTTTTTTCATTTGGATGTGAAATAAATAAAAAGGGGCTTATGTGAAAAATATTGAAAATGTCATAGGTTAATTGGAAGTGGCTAAAAAATTACATGGTTTGAAGCATGAGGGACTTGCATGTAAAACATTCCTTTTTCTTGGTGTGGACAGCAAGGATGGGCATGAATGACACATTTTGGCATTTTGTGCTTTGTATGTTAGTAAATAATGTTAATAATATATTTGTTTATATAAGAAAATGGTTTCATAAAATAGAAATAATAAAAGTTAATGAAATAAATGAATAAAACATGTTTGAGGTGAAAATAACAAGGCCATTTCTTCTTCTTCTTGCCGTGAGTTGAGAAAGAAAATAGAAACCTTTGAGCTTAGGGCATTCGACAAAAGAAGGCTTCAAATAAGGTAAGGTTCATGTTATTTTCTTTGAAAAGTTGTGAATTTTGGTTGGTTTTGAAGCTTGCAACAAGACCCATGTGAAAATTTTTGTGTTCATGAAGCATGTAGCAATCGATCATGAGCTTAATGGGGTATATTTTGTATGTTTGATGATTTTGGGAGGATAATTGATTCTAGTTGAGTATGAACAAACTAAATGTGCTTGATGGCTCAAATGAGCTTGGAAAGTTGGCCAATGTTGTTTAAGTTCATGAATTAGGGCATAATTTCATTCGGCCATGGAAATTGAGCATGGAAAAAAAATCTGGTGTGGGATATATGAAGCTGAAAATTTAGTTTGAAGTGTGGTAATTGTGTTAAAGATGAACATTAAACCTTTATGTTTTATGGTATTGTAAGTTAGGTGTAAAACCCATGGCCTTTTTATGCTTGGCATGGAATTAGTGGTTAAATGAGTTATGAACCTATTATAATTTGAAAATTTGATGGTTTTATGGAGAAGGGGGCATTCGGAAATAGAGGTTAAATTATAATAACCTCACCTTAGTGAATTGAAGTAAAATTTGACTCTTTATAGGATTAAATTACCAATGACCGAATGTGATGAAATTGTCAAGAAATAAATTTGATTAAATGAGATTCGGTTAATGGTGGGTGTATAGAATAATTGAATGCTAATTTGATTAACTCTCTAATGGTTAAATGTGTTAAACCTTAAAGCATGATTTAGTTTAACCAAGGGAGAACTTGTATATTTGTAGGAGGGCATGTTTGAACGTGTATTGATAATTGATTTTGAAGGTTCGACTTTATGCCTTGATAGTTGGTTTTGAAGTATATGATGTCTTGGTATAAATATGCATTCGGTTACTTTCATAACATGCATTTAAAGTGTCCTTTGGATGCAATTGCTTATGCACTTGAGGGTATATGAGTTAATTTTCTTTATGGCAAATTTGGATAAGAAGCTAACTAATAATATGCTAAGGTAGTCATGTGGATAATTGGCTTTGTGAATATTATTAAAGGTGTAATTAGTTATATGCATAGGTCATCGGTAAAATTGACCACATAACTAGTATATGTATATAACGCGACATGGTGATACCTAGGTAAATGTATTTGGGATGGTTTTTATGAAATACCGAATGTGTGCAGATGTATCGAGGTGTTGCCTTATGTATGAGTTTCATTGAGAAGATTTACCTTGTTGTTTTTAATGATATAACAAGGTGATTAAAATAGTTTAAATTTTGTTAATTAGACTCAAGAGCATAGAGGGGCAATTTTGGATAAAGAGAAAGTAAACGAATAGCCGTGGATATCTAGTCGTCGACCACTTCCGAGGTAAGTTTTAAGTGATTAAACGTTGAGTAAATTCAATCATAATAGGACATGATGAGTTGATTTAATAAGATATGATGTGGCCATGATATGTTCTAAGCTCAAATGGTAAGTTCTTAAGTGTTTGAGCTTGGGAATTTAAGTGTAATTTGAAATAGTCTGCTTAGGACAGCAGCAGTAACGTGACTTTAGAAAATCACCATAAATTTATGGACTTGAATTAGAGGCTGAATGAAACATGAAATTAAAGCTTAATGAGTCTAGTTTCTTATAAAAGAAACCGTGTAAGCAAAGGAATTTCCGATAATGAGATATTTAAAGTTGTGTGAGACTGTGCAGAATGACACTGTAATCCTCTATTCTGTTTTTAGAAAATCATTATAAATTGAAAAAAAAATTAAAATACAAAATTTGAATTTATAGATGCCTTAGTGAGTCTAGTTTCAAATGAAATAAACTAGAACATATTTTGAATTTTTTACAATGATAAATTTGATTCGTAGTGAAGAGTGGTCAGCATAGTCAAATAGTGAAATAGTGGAAACTTTAAGAAAAATCTGGCATTGATTGGCCACACCAAAAATTCTGAAAATTTGTTGGATCAAATATGTATGAGTCTATTTTCAGGGAAAATTAACGGCACTTCATTTGGAGTTTCGTAGCTGCATTTACGGATAATTTAATGACCGTTGCTCAGGAAAAACAGCTTGTGCTGAATTTGTGATTATGTTGTAAACCTTAATAAAACTATTTGAGTTGCTTTTAAGCTATCGATTAAATATTGGTAATCAAAGTACCAAATCCGTATTAAAGTGAAGCTATAAGCCGTAAATGACTAGTATACCTAGTCAATTTTGTTATGATGAAATTGATGTACAAGGTGTGTATATGTGATAAGGCCTAATGGTCGATGTGATGAATGTGAAAGTGTATATATGTGATAAGGCCGAATGGCCAATGTGATGAATGTGAAAGTGTATATATGTGATAAGGCCGAGTGGCCAACGTGATGAATGTGAAGGTGTATATATGTGATAAGGCCGAATGGCCAATGTGATGAATGTGAAAGTGTATATATGAGATAAGACCTAATGGCCGATGTGATGGATGTGAAGGTGTATATATGTGATAAGGCCTTTGTGCTGAAATTATTTATGGGTTAAAGTTCTGCAGGTCTTGTACTGGTGATGTGTATTCGGGTCTTCGGGCCTAGCAGGCTTAATGCCAGTGATTCGAGCCAAGTTTAATGTTCTTCATTATATGAATTCAAAGTTAAATGAATAGATATGTTTAAAAGTGTACATACTTGATGTTTATAGACTTGGTTAAGTCATTTCAATGTGTGACAACAAATGAATAGGGGCACTATGTGTGCAAATGATTAGAGGCACTGAGAGTGCGAGTTCTTCAACCGAGCACTATGTGTGTGAGATCGGTCAGTAGACATTAAATGAGTAAAACGAGATTAATGTAAGACCTCGTAGGGAACGAAGGCATTGAGTTAAGATGGTGGATATGATGTTAAGAAATGAATTCATGTTATAAATGTGTTACGGATTTAGTCTATGGGATGCTTGGTATATGAATTGCTAAATGACCCCAATTTTTGTTAATCATGTTCAAGAAATTTTTTCGATAAAGTTCAACATTTGGAATTCTATAAGAATTTTTGATGAATGCTGATAATTTTGGATATATGGGTTATGTACTAAAATAAATCCCATGCCGGTATGCTATATGAGGATTTATGCCTAATCGACTGTATACGGATAGCGTTAACGGTGATTGAATGTGCTGAACGAATTAAATGTTCAGGTATGTAGAAGTTGATTTTCTGTCGGAAATAGGTTAAGTTGAATATTGAGATATGATGGAGTTATAAAGGATATTTATTGAGATGTTTGAGTATATGTGTATTTTCGGTCAGGTTACAGCTTATACATGAATAAAAATGTGAGTTACGAATATGTGGGTTGATGATATGAATTATACATGTTAATATGTGATTTATATGTGTTTGAAATGCATTTGTGAATTAAATTAAGTGATTATTGCTTATGAAATCAGGGAAATGAGATATATGTGCATACTTGTAGAAATGTTTATGTATTTGTTTTAAGATAAGAAAATGATTTTATAGACCGATGCGAAATCAATAATGAATTACAATTGCTATCAATGAGCTAATGTCTTTGTGGATATAATTCAATAAGAGAACGTTATCCTAACCTATGCATCGGTGGAAATTTTCGGGGACGAAAATCCCTAAAGGGGGGGAGAGTTGTGACACCCCTAATTTGACCCTAGTCGGAAAGTGCTTTCGGGACCACAAAACCGAGTCATAAAAATAATTAATTGTTATATTTTATGCTTATTATTTATGAATAAGTATGTGTGAAAATTTCATGCTTTAAATTTTGTCATTTGGATGTGAAATAAATAAAAAGGGGCTTATGTGAAAAATCTTGAAAATGTCATAGGTTAATTGGAAGTGGCTAAAAAATTGCATGGTTTGAAGCATGAGGGACTTGCATGTCAAACATTCCTTTTTCTTGGTAGTGGATGGCAAGGATGGGCATGAATGACACATTTTGGCATTTTGTGCTTTGTATGTTAGTAAATAATGTTAATAATATATTTGTTTATATAAGAAAATGGTTTCATAAAATAGAAATAATAAAAGTTAATGAAATAAATGAATAAAACATGTTTGAGGTGAAAATAACAAGGCCATTTCTTCTTCTTCTTGCCGTGAGTTGAGAAAGAAAATAGAAACCTTTGAGCTTAGGGCATTCGGCAAAAGAAGGCTTCAAATAAGGTAAGGTTCATGTTATTTTCTTTGAAAAGTTGTGAATTTTGGTTGGTTTTGAAGCTTGCAACAAGACCCATGTGAAAATTTTTGTGTTCATGAAGCATGTAGCAATCGGTCATGAGCCTAATGGGGTATATTTTGTATGTTTGATGATTTTGGGAGGATAATTGATTCTAGTTGAGTATGAACAAACTAAATGTGCTTGATGGCTCAAATGAGCTTGGAAAGTTGGCCAATGTTGTTTAAGTTCATGAATTAGGGCATAATTTCATTCGGCCATGGAAATTAAGCATGGAAAAAAAATCTGGTGTGGGATATATGAAGCTGAAAATTTAGTTTGAAGTGTGGTAATTGTGTTAAAGATGAACATTAAACCTTTATGTTTTATGGTCTTGTAAGTTAGGTGTAAAACCCATGGCCTTTTTATGCTTGGCATGGAATTAGTGGTTAAATGAGTTATGAACCTATTATAATTTGAAAATTTGATGGTTTTATGGAGAAGGGGGCATTCGGAAATAGAGGTTAAATTATAATAACCTCACCTTAGTGAATTGAAGTAAAATTTGACTCTTTATAGGATTAAATTACCAATGACCGAATGTGATGAAATTGTTAAGAAATAAATTTGATTAAATGAGATTCGGTTAATGGTGGGTGTATAGAATAATTGAATGCTAATTTGATTAACTCTCTAATGGTTAAATGTGTTAAACCTTAAAGCATGATTTAGTTTAACCAAGGGAGAACTTGTATATTTGTTGGAGGGCATGTTTGAACGTGTATTGATAATTGATTTTGAAGGTTCGGCTTTATGCCTTGATAGTTGGTTTTGAAGTATATGATGTCTTGGTATAAATATATGTGCATTCGGTTACTTTCATAACATGCATTTAAAGTGTCCTTTGGATGCAATTGCTTTTGCACTTGAGGGTATATGAGTTAATTTTCTTTATGGCAAATTTGGATAAGAAGCTAACTCATAATATGCTAAGGTAGTCATGTGAATAATCGGCTTTGTGAATATTATTAAAGGTGTAATTAGTTATATGCATAGGTCATCGGTAAAATTGACCACATAACTAGTATATGTATATAACGCGACATGGTGATACCTAGGTAAATGTATTTGGGATGGTTTTTATGAAATACCGAATGTGTGCAGATGTATCGAGGTGTTGCCTTATGTATGAGTTTCATTGAGAAGATTTACCTTGTTGTTTTTAATGATATAACAAGGTGATTAAAATAGTTTAAATTTTGTTAATTAGACTCAAGAGCATAGAGGGGCAATTTTGGATAAAGAGAAAGTAAACGAATAGCCGTGGATATCTAGTCGTTGACCACTTCCGAGGTAAGTTTTAAGTGATTAAACGTTGAGTAAATTCAATCATAATAGGACATGATGAGTTGATTTAATAAGATATGATGTGGCCATGATATGTTCTAAGCTCAAATGGTAAGTTCTTAAGTGTTTGAGCTTGGGAATTTAAGTGTAATTTGAAATAGTCTGCTTAGGACAGCAACAGTAACGTGACTTTAGAAAATCACCATAAATTTATGGACTTGAATTAGAGGCTGAATGAAACATGAAATTAAAGCTTAATGAGTCTAGTTTCTTATAAAAGAAACCGTGTAAGCAAAGGAATTTCTGATAATGAGATATTTAAAGTTGTGTGAGACATTGCAGAATGACACTGTAATCCTCTGTTCTGTTTTTAGAAAATCATTATAAATTGTACAAAAATTTTTAAAATTCAAAATTTGAATTTCTAGATGCCTTAGTGAGTCTAGTTTCAAATGAAATAAACTATCACATATTTTGAATTTTTTACAATGATAAATTTGATTCGTAGTGAAGAGTGGTCAGCATAGTCAAACAGTGAAATAGTGGAAACTTTAAGAAAAATCTGGCATCGATTGGCCAAACCAAAAATTCTGAAAATTTGTTGGATAAAATATGTATGAGTCTATTTTCAGGGAAAATTAACGGTACTTCATTTGGAGTTTCGTATCTCCATTTACGGATAATTTAATGATTGTTGCTCAGGAAAAACAGCTTGTGCTGAATTTGTGATTATGTTGTAAACCTTAATAAAACTATTTGAGTTGCTTATAAGCTATCGATTAAATATTGGTAATCAAAGTACCAAATCCGTATTAAAATGAAGCTATAAGTCGTAAATGACTAGTATACCTAGTCAATTTTGTTATGATGAAATTGATGTACAAGGTGTGTATATGTGATAAGGCCTAATGGCCGATGTGATGAATGTGAAAGTGTATATATGTGATAAGGCCGAATGGCCAATGTGATGAATGTGAAAGTGTATATATGTGATAAGGCCGAGTGGCCAACGTGATGAATCTGAAGGTGTATATATGAGATAAGACCTAATGGCCGATGTGATGGATGTAAAGGTGTATATATGTGATAAGGCCGAATGGCCAATGTGATGGATGTGAAAGTGTATAAATGTGATAAGTCCCGAAGGGCATTTGTGTCAGTACTATATCCGGGTTAAAACCCCGCAGGCTTTATGCGAGAATATTATCCTGATTAATGTCCGTAGGCTTCGTGCTCGTACTATATCCGAGCTTTAAAGACCCGACGGCTAAATGCTAGGATTCAAGTAAGACTTTGATATTGAGTATCTGCAATAAGTTACCATCAAATAAGTATTATGTATTTAAGATGTTCAGGTACGTATTACTTACTCATCGGTGGAGTGATTTCGAGGTGAATTATCAGTATCAAAGAGGTAGGTAAATGTGATTAATATTATAACTCCAAATATAAGAATGATCTAATTGGTAATGGTATGCTTGTATAATGAAGTATGTGATGAAATATTCTGATGTATTAGTGCATATTCTGCCCAAAAGCCTTATGATTTGAGTATGGGTTGGGTTCAGCTAGATGTGCCAGTACAAGGTAAGGATTATGTTTTGTAAGCTTATGTATATGTGATAAGAAATATGTTTGGTTCTTTATGTGCCTACGGTAATTTAGTACTTGTCATGTTGAAATACTTAAAAATATGGATGTGATTATGAACAAGTGGAAAGGATTATTGAAAGTTGAAAATTGATGAAGAATGTGCTTTGGAAATATTTGACCATCTAGGTCATTATTATTCGAAAGTATATATGTGACAGCCAAGTGATGCGTTTATTGATATTAGGTCAATGATAAAGTATTCTTGAAAGTGTCTCCATGGAAAAAGGTTTTGAGATTCGAAAGAAAAGGCAAGTTGAGTCCTTGTTTTATAGGACCGTATGAGATTACTAAAAGGATGGGGCTTGTTTCTTATCGATTGGCCTTGCCGACTGAGTTAGAAAAGATTCAGTGTTTCATGTATCCGTTGCGCTGATATAGATCCAATACTTCTCATTTGATTGTACCGACAGAGGTTGAAATCAGATCGGATATGACTTATGGTGAGGAACCGGTTAAGATTTTGGCTCAGAAAGTCAAGCAATTGAGAAACAAAAGTGTTGCTCCTGTGAAAGTTTTATGGCAAAGACATGGGGTTGAAGAGGCTACATAAAAGCCTGAGGAGGCTATAAGGAAACAATATCCAAAACTTTTTTACTGATAAGATTTTCGAGGATAAAAATCCCTAAAGGGGGAGAGTTGTGACATCCCAAATTAGGGTTTAGTCAGAATAGTGGTTTCGAGACCACACATTTGAGATAAAAGTAATTATTATATGATTCTTATGAGGTTTATGATATGAATGCATGCTTTTGTGAAAGTTTCGTGAAGAAATTCTATGCATAAAATGTCTAATTGAATTTTAGGAACCAATTTGAATAAAATGCAAAACTTGCATTCTAGAAGCTTTAAGCATGAAATTGCTTTAGATTATGAATTAAAGGGTCCTAATTAGCAATTTGACCAATTTCTATAATTTTGGACAAAAATGGACAAGTATAGGAAAAATTTGAAAGAAAAACCCTAAAGGCATTTTGGTCATTTGGTAATTAAAAGAATAAAAAGGGAAAATCAAAGCAAAAATGTGTCTATCTTCTCCATGTGTTAGCCAAATCTCTCAATAGCCATAGCTAGGGTTTTGTTCAACATTTCCAAGCTTGATTGTAAGTGCTTCCTAGCCTCGTTTTTAATGTTCTTTGTATTTTTGAAGTCTTTGAAGCATGATCTACTCATTTCTAGCTATATTTTAAGATAGGGTTCATGTATGAAATTTGACCCATGTGTAACATGCATGTATTTTGATTTTTAGTGAAAACACCTAAAAAGGGGGGCTTGTTTGTAAAAAGTGTAAAAGTGGGTAGCAATAATGTGAAACAAAGGAAAATATGGGCTGATATGAGCATGGTATAGGTTCGGATAGGCTTAGGTAACAAAGAAAATGCATGCACTTCATTTTACGAGCCTAAAGACTAAATTGTAAATAAGTAAAAAGTTTGGGGAAAAAAGGTAATTTTACCAAAGCATGAATTATGGATTGATTTGAATAATGTGATTAGTAAACAAGTTAAATTTGGTATTATAGATCAAGAAAAACTTGAACCGGGTCTTGATCGAGGAAATAATAAAGTATATGACGATTAGGCTCAATTACCATCATTTTGTATCGAGGTAAGTGCATATGCAACTAATGTGGTGTTGTAGGATGTTTTTAATGTTTTGATATTATGTGATAAATGTTTTCTTGTTATTATGAGGTATATACTTATTGGTTGTTATGAAAGCATAAATAATAATTGGTCGTTACATACGACATCACGGGCAAGTACGACAAAATATGCCTTGTGCAAGTGAGGAAAATCCCATTTGAACCTTAGGAATAGTCTAGGATAGGAGTGACATGTCACTAGGATTTAGAAATCCGAGCTCGTTGAGCTGGTTCGAGTTCATTATGGATGTGATACAGTAATTGGGTTTCGGACAATGGTCTTGTGTGTCCTACCAGTGGCTAGGCAATCCTTGAGTTGGTCGGATACCTGACAGCTTGTGGGAGTAGCCCGTGTAGCTACACCTTGACTGATAGCTTTTATGAGCAAGCCCGTGAGTAGTTTCATTGCGAGCTTTACATGTTATAAGGTAGCTTTGGCTACGTATGTATATGTGGCACTTATGTGCAAGTTTTTCACGTATCCAATAGTATTCTGAGCATTCAACGGGTAATGCAATGGATGTGATGAAAGTCCCAAGGGGGGATGTTAAAGAGGTATGGTTATATGATATACTACGATGAGTACAGGTATGTACACTAAAGCTATGAATAATGCCTTGGTAAAGAATGATTTGTGATGAGAAAGTATATGTGTACATATGATAAGTAAGTCAAAAGGTTAAGTGATGAATAATCTTTATGTATATGTTACTATGTCTTTGCGTGTTGATTGCTTACCATTGCATATTATTTGCATGTGGACTTACTAAGCTTTAATGCTTATCCCCTTTCCTTTCCATCATTTGTAGTTCTGCCAAGCTAGCTCAGGGATCGAAAGTTGTCGGAGTAATCGATCACACAATCAAAAGATTATTGGGTATAGTTGAGTATGGCATGTATAGGGTACTTGGTTATTTTATGATATGTGTCATGCTATTTGGCCAAATTGTGAAGGCCTATGATGTTGATTATTCATTTTGTAATGGCCATGTGATATGGCTTATATTTGATCATTGGGTTGTAATCTAATTACCCATGCATGCATGTGTTAATGCCTTGGTGATGTGATATGGTATTGCTTGGTGAATGTATGATAAATGATAAAGGATTACTTAATGGCTAAAATGACTATAATCATGAATGCATAACTTGAAGTTATGGTAACAAGTTTAATAATGCATGAAATTGGTGTGAAATGCTTCTAAATGGTGTAACAAAATGAATGTGCAATAGGATAACATTATGAAGATGTGAGAGTGCCATGGTGTTGAATATTTGAGTGTCTAAATATGTCATGTTGCATGCTATGAAATATGCTTGAATGTATGAATGATTTAGGGTGACAATTGGCTTGGAAAATATCCTTTAAATGGTCCACACTGGTAGACACACGGTCTGCCCCACAGGCGTGTTGAATGGCCGTGTGTCCCCACACCCTAATTTTTGCAAGTCAGTATGCTCAATAGTAAACACACGGACTAAGAAATGGGTGTGGTCTTGGCCGTGTGAGAGACACGGCCTACCCACATGGGCGTGTACTCTAGCCATGTGAAGTTTGCACCTTTTTATGAAAAATTCATTTAATTTTAATTGATCACATGGTCTGGCCACACGGGCGTGTTATGCGGCCGTATGACCTTAAATTGATGCTGACATCATAGTCAAATAGTTACACGGCTGGAGCACATCAGCATGTCGAGAGCACATGGGTGTGTCCCCTGTCTCACATGGGCGTGTGGCTCTGTATTAGGGAAAATTTCCCAAACTTTTCTAAAGTCTTCGATTTAGTCTCGAATCCCTTCCGATGGTTGTTTTGGGCTTCACAGGCCCATATCAAGGACAAATTGTATATGTATGAATGAAGTTGTTTTAAAGAAAAATTTTATAGCCCGATTTTTGCATGAATGACTGTGTATGTGTTCGGTAATGCCTCATATCCTATCCCGACCTCGGGTACGGGTAAGGGTGTTACACAAATACCTTAGCATCACATTGAACATGGTCGGTGTAGCTCAGTTGGAGAGTATCTCTGTCTAAGAAAGATAAATCTCATCCGTGTCGGGAGGCATCACACTATCACAGATTATATGTGGCATGTCTAGTTAGACTCTCACACATGCTAGGTTGTCTGAGAACCGACTAAACCATAGCTCTAATACCACTAAATGTAACACCCCTTACCAGTGTCCGATGCAAGGACAGGATACGAGGCATTACCAGACTTAAACATACACATATATGTAAAACCAGGCCATAAAATTTCAACCAATTCAATAACATTCAAACACATGCATATTGTCTCTTATACGAGTCTACTAGGCCCAAAACATACATTGGGGTTCCAACCGAGAACTTTTGGAAATTTTATGAAACTTAGGGAATTTTCTATGTATAGAGAGTCACATGCCCATGTGGGTTAGGTTGTGTGATCACACACGCCTGTGTGGCTTGGGACACACCTGTGTCCTCAGCACGTGTAACTCTCTGGTTATGACGTCAGCAAGAAAATAGAGTCACACGGCCAAGTCACATGCTCGTGCATGTTTGTCTAAGACATTGCACACCATATCAAGTCACATACTCATATCACATGAAAATTTTAAGCTTGTGCATGCACATATAATAGGGTTACAACCCAATAATAATATAAGCCACATCTCATGGCTATATATAATTGAATCATTATGAGCCAATACATTTGGCCAAATCATAAAACACATATATCAAAAGACTAAGTCTTTATACATGCCACTCACTTGAAAACGCTTAAGGTTTATTAATACCCCAAATTAATAATTTGATAGTGTGATGCTGCCTCCGACGATATCCAACCCCAAGCTAACCTGAAAACACTAAAGAAATGGAGAGGAGGGAGTAAGCTTTATAGCTTAGTAAGTCCATAATAATAAGCAATATATCAACATGCTTCTCAAGGTAATACAAACATAATTACACTTTTACTTATGTTATGGTCAAACTATTTTCTTGAATAGTTACTAAATTATTTATATCTGGAGCTACAGAACTCCAAATTAAGATCCGTTAATTTTTACAGAAAAGTACAGTTTATTCTTTAAAGTTACCCTTGTTCTGCTGTTTGACAGCTTCAATATTTCTTTACTAAAAATTAATTATCTCATAGTACGAGATTCAGATAATATTCTTGTTTGTTTCTCTTGAAATTAAACTCTTTAACGATTTAATCATATGAATTCTAATTCATAATTATTTTCATACAATTTTTAATAATTTTCCAAAGTTAAGACAGAGGAGACCGAAATCACTCTGACCCTGTCTCACAAAAATTCAAATATCTCATAATATGAAATTCTTTTTCTTATACCATTTCTTCTATGTATGACTAGGCTCAATAAGATTTAATTTCATATTTTATTCAACCCCCAACTCAATTTCCACAATTTTTGGTGGATTTTCAAAATCAGACTACTGTTGCTGTCCAAAACTATTTTAGTGCAATACAATGATAACATAAAATCATTTCCAACTAATCATGAACTCACCATTTTATGGATCCCATACTTATTTACACAATAGAGCTCAATATAAAAGTCATTATTTCTGACGGGCATACTTAACAATACATTCCATCGATCAAGGTAATTGTTTCTAAATACCTACACTCAATCAACAAGTTAGCCACTTTTATATCAATATGCATAGATGAGCTCATTATATCATGTACACATTCAAATTCATATTTTTTAAGTCATTTACATGTACTTTATCCATTGAATAATTGAATTCTTGATGGATATTTCATCATTTAGTACACACTAGATGTACAATATACTGACGGTCAATTCATATTCAGTAGTACCCTTTCGGTACACTCTCGAGCCACATCTTTTACAACAGAATTACCAGTCCAGGCTAATTTTGTAACACCCCAAAATAGGGCCTAAATGAAACAGTGGTTGTGAAACCATGAATCTGAGATAGAAAAGTTTATTCCGATTAATTTTTATAATTTACTAAGTGATTAGATGCATGTGTTAGAGTATCGATGGAAAATTTTATAGATAGCATGCTTAATTTGCCTACTAGGGTTTAATTGCAAAAGTTGATAAATATGAGTTTTAGATTCTAAAGGATTAAATTGAAGAGTATAATTGAAGTAGAGGTCCTTAAATGGTAATTATACCATTAGGTTTTCATGGACAAAAATGGACATACATATATAAAAATAACTAAAGTTTTAATGAAGGGTATTTTAGTCATTTGGTAATTAAAAGATTAATAAAAGGGAAAAGGATGGAAAAATGTGCCTATCTTCTTCATTAGACCGAAATTTCAAGGGTCTTCATAGCTAGGGTTTTGTCAAGCTTCCAAGCTTCATAGTAAGTGATTTCAAGCCCCGTTTTTAATGTTCTTTACGTTTTTGAAGTACCGGTAACTTGATTTAGCTTATTCTACCAATAATTTAACCTAGGGTTCATATTTGTAAAAATACCCATAGGTGAAATGTGTTTATTTTGATGTTTTAAGGTAGAATATGAAGCTTGAAATTATGTTAAACGACTTGAGCTAAGCGATTTTAAGCGAAAACGAGTAAAACGCATAATTGGTAAAAATACCTAATGGTCATAAGTACATGTTAGAGTGGGAATTTGATGTTTCTGTCAGTAAATAAATGATTAGCATGTCATAAAACCTAAGAATTAGGAATAAAGATTCATTTTCAAGCCTTGGGGCAAAATTGTAAATATGCAAAAGTTTAGGGGCAAAATTGTAATTTTTCCAAAGTTAGAGTTAAGGACTGTTTTGATAAATGTGAATATTAAATAATTTAAATTTGCTATTATAGATCAAGAAGAATGAAATTTGGGGTTAGACCGAGGAAAGAAAAAGGTGGAGGACTAAATCAAAATATTTGATCGTATTTCGTAACGAGGTAAGTTTGCGGTAAATAAATGCAATATCTTATTATTTATAATTAATGATGTTATTTTTCAGCATCTATATATTTATTTTGTAAATTTATTTCTTGACGATTCAAGTAAGAATTGATGGAGAAATGATACATAAAAGTTCCAATTGAACCTTAGGAATGTGTAGGATACAAATTTCATGATATTAGGGTTTAAGGATACCAAGTAAGACCATGCCAAGTCATGGCATTGGTAAGTTCTACAAGGGAAGGAAATCATGTAAGACCATGTCAAGACATGTCATTGATAAACTACTATAAGACAAAGATCCCATGTAAAACCATGCCAAGGCATGACAATGTGAGTTCATAAGGCAAGGATACCACGTAAGACCATGTCAAGACATGATAATGGCAAGTTTAAAAAGAAAAGGTACCCGTGTATCCTTAGTACTCCAAATGGCTCAACAGAAAATTCAAAGAGTGTACCAAAGGGAAGGTAAGATAAGTCCATGTTAGAAAGGTTCAGGTCATCTTGATAATTCATTTAGAATGTTGTTATTTATTTATATGCAGGCTTACTAAGCTTTATGCTTACTCCCTTTCTTTTCTCTCTTTCTTATAGTATCACAAAGCCAACTCAGAAAACTGTAAGGACGTCAGTGATCGCCTCAAACTATCAATGAGTTATCTCGGTATTTTGTGACTAGAAATACTTTAAGTTATGGCATGCATAGGGTCTTGGCTATTTTGTGTGTATGTCCTTATGATATGATTAAAGAATGGCATGTGAAGACTTGGTAATTATTAGCTTATGATATAGCTAAATAAGAACATGTTTTGGTATTATGTATGCCTAAATGAGGTTTGATGCAAAAAAACTATGAAAGAGTAAGAGTTGGCCATGGAACAATTAGGAAACAATAGCAGTGATGTGGTTTTGAAAAATCACTAGAAATTTTAGAAATGAAATTAAATGGTGAATGAGATATAGAATTAAATTTTATTGAGTCTATTTTCATAAAAAAGAAACAGAGCAAACAAAGGAAGTCTATATTCTGAGATATTTAAATTTCTGTAAGACTGGTCTCGACTGACTTCGTGATCCCCTGTTCCATCTTTGGAAAATCACTAGAAATTGTAAAAAAATAATTATAAGTCAAAGTTTATATGTATAGATTCCTTAATGAGTCTATTTTCATTGGAAACAAGCAAAAACATTATCCAATTTCTTTATAATGAGATAATCGATTTTTAATGAAGAGAGGTTAGGTCCGCTGAACTGCAAACCAGGGGAACATTTAATGAATAAACTGTACTAATTGGCCAAACTAAAAATTATGAAAAGCTTATGGTAAGAAGATAATGAGTTTAGTTTCATTGAAAATTTATGGATTTAAATTTCATGTTTCGTAACTCAAGTTATAATTAATTTAGTACTATTACGCAGATAAACAGCTTTATTATGAATAGTGAAATAAATTGTTTTAATTTGTGTAAGTAATTGGAAAATTTTTATGTTCCAGGTTTGGTCTCGAACCATTCCAATTTCATGTTTTAGGGCCTCGAGGGCCCTTTTTAAGGATTTATTGGATGAGTGTGAGCGAATTAATTTTTTTTAAAAGGTAATTTTGTTTATGCCCCGAACAGGTAAGATAAGTCTGGTAACGCTTCGTGCTCGACTCCGGCGACGGTCTCGGGTAAGGGGTGTTACATTTATTGGTATCAGAGCAAGATTTTAGTCGGTTATCAGATTATCAATATGAGTAAGAGTCTAGCTATACATGCCATACTTATATTTTGATAGTGTGACGACTCTTGACGATTTTAAAATGTTTTTCTTTCATAGTTATGGATCTCGAACAAGTTGGTGTAGTTGATACAGAAAGTTACGCGCCCACTCCCGTAGAAAGGACGATGCCGCCAGATAGTAGTGAAAGGCCCGTTATAGTTAGTCAGGGAGGAGGGGCTCGAGAAGCCTTCTTCCAAACTATGAATGAATGGTTTGCCAATTCGTTCGTACAAATCCGGCCGTTAGACCTCCACCCCCTCATGATCCTCAGACTACCCATGTAGCTTCCCCAGTCACAGATACTGTCAGAAGAGAGAAGCCACTAGTTGATAAAATTAGAAAACAAGGGGCCGAAGAGTTTTGGGCTACTAAAATTGACGATGCAGAGAAAGCTGAATTTTGTCTCGAGAATATTATCAGGGTCTTTGATCAGTTATCTTGCACACCTAAAGAGTGCATGAAGTGTGTTGTATCACTTTTACGAGAGAAGACACTTGTGTCAGTAGTATCGAAAGAGAGGGTTACTTGGGATTTCTTTTAGGAAGAGTTCCATAAGATATATATTAGTTAGAGGTTCATCGAGCAGAAAAGAAAAGAATTTCTTGAACTAAAATAGGGTAAGATGACAGTTATTGAGTATGAACGTGAATTTGTCAGACTTAGTAATTATGCTCGAGAGTGTGTGTCTACTGAAGCTATTATGTGCAAGAGATTTGAAGTTGGGCTCAATGATGATATTCGACTGTCAGTCAATGTTTTAGAAATAAAAGAGTTCTTCATATTAGTTAAAAGAGCTTGTAAGGTAGAGGAGTTGCTGAAAGGAAAGGGTAAAGCTGAAATTGAGATGCAAGACACGAATAAAAGATAGATGAGCAAGTCATGTCAGTCTACATAGATGAGCAAGTCATGTCAGTCTACATCTAAGAGGCCTAAAGAGTTCTCTGCGAGATCTAATTTTTAGCAGGATATTCTAGCCAAAACAGAGGTAGAAGATTTATGGGTCAGAAAGCTTAGACCACTTCAATTGCGAGTGTTGGCAGTATTCAGCCTGATAGACCTGAGTGTCCTCAATGTGGTTGACGTCATCTAGGTCAATGTTGACCAACTGAGACTGGTTGTTTTCGATGTGGTGCATTGGATCATTTCATTCGGGAGTGTCCTGAGATGGTTAAAAGAGAAGTAATATTGAGTGTAAGATCAGGAAATGCCCCTGTTAGAGGTAGACCTCAGAGTAGTTCGGCAATAGGGGCAAGTAGAGGTGCATCTAGAGATTAAGCAGTGAAACCCGATGTTGGAGCACCTACAAGGGCCTATGCTATCTGTGCTCATGAAGAGGAATCCTCCCCCGATGTAATTACGGGTACATTTTCTCTTCATAATGTTAATGTTATTACTTTGATTGATTCGGGTTCAACCCATTCCTATGTTTGCATGAAATTGACGCCTAGTATGAACATGTCCATAGAGTCTACAGGATTTGTGATTAAAGTATCGAATCCATTGGGTCAGTATGTATTAGTAGACAAAGTATGTAAAAATTACCCTTTGATGATTAGAGGTTACTATTTTCCAGCCGATCTCATGCTATTGCCATTTGATGAGTTTGATGTGATTCTTGATATGGATTGGTTGACTGCGCATGACGTGATAGTGAATTGTGGAAAGAAATTTATTGAGTTGAAATACAAAAATGGTGAAATTCTTCGGGTTAATTCAGATGAGTCAAATAGTTCATTTGCCATGATTTCTATTATGTCTGCTCAGAAATGCTTGAGAAAAGGATATGAAGCTTATCTTGCTTTTGTGTTGAATACTAAAGATCCAGAGTTGAAAATTGAATCAGTGCCTGTGGTATGTGAGTTTCCTGATGTGTTTCTAGAAGAACTACCAAGTTTGCCTCCTATTAGAGAAGTTGAGTTTGGCATTGAATTGGTTCTAGGTACAACACCCATTTCTATTGCTCCTTATAGAGTGGCTCCAATAGAATTGAGAGAATTGAAAGTTCAGTTGCAGGAACTAACAGAGAAAGGCTTTGCAAGACCTAGTTGTTCACCATTGGGTGCACCAGTGCTATTTGTGAAAAAGAAAGATGGTTCGATCAGATTGTGCATAGATTATCGGCAGCTTAACAAGGTGACTATTAAGAACAAGTATCCACTGCCTAGAATTGACGATTTGTTTGATCAATTGAAGGGAGCTACTGTGTTCTCCAAGATAGATTTGAGATCCAAATATTATTAGTTGTGAGTTAAAGAGTCAGATGTTCTAAAGACTGCTTTCCGAACTAGGTATGGCCATAATGAGTTCTTTGTGATACCATTTGGCTTGACTAGTACTCTTGCCATTTTCATGGACTTAATGAATCAAATTTTCAGACCTTACTTGGATAAATTTGTAGTTGTGTTCATTGATGATATCTTGATTTATTCTCATGATAAGGTTGAGCATTTAGAGCATTTGAGAATAATTTTACAGACTTTGAGAGATAATCAGCTTTATGCCAAGTTTAGCAAAAGTGAGTTCTGGTTATGGGAAGTTGGTTTTCTTAGACATATAGTCACAGGTGAAGGTATTAGAGTTGATCCGAGCAAGATTTCAACCATTGTTGATTAGAAGCCTCCTAAGAATGTATCAAAGGTCAAAAGTTTTCTTGGTCTCGCTGATTATTATAAACGATTTGTAGAGGGATTTTCCATGATAGCTACTCCATTGACAAGATTGCTACAGAAAAATGCCATGTTTGAATGGACTGAAAAGTGTCAGCAAAGTTTTGACAAGTTAAAGGCATTGTTGGTTGAAGCTCCTATCTTAGTACAATCAGAACCGGGTAAAGAGTTTGTGATTTACAGTGATGCGTCCTTGAATGGACTAGGCTGTGTACTTATGCAGGAAGGAAAGGTAATTGCTTATGCCTTTAGACAACTAAAGTCACACGAGAAAAATTATCCGATACATTTTGCATTAAAAATCTGGAGACATCACTTGTATGGTGAGAAGTGTCGAATATTTACTGATCATAAAAGTTTGAAATACTTGATGACTCAGAAAGATTTGAACTTGAGGCAAAGGAGATGGCTAGATTTGATTGAAGATTATGAACTAGTGATCGATTATCACCCGGGTAAGGCAAACGTAGTTGTAGATGCTTTGAGTAAAAAATCTTTATTTGCATTAAGAGCTTTGAAGACTAGTTTAACCTTATTAGATGATGGCTCTATCTTAGTCGAATTAAGAGCTAAGCCAATGTTTCTTGAAGAAATTTGTGAAGTTCAGAAAGATGATAGTGAGTTGCAAGCCAAAAGAGCTCAGTGTGAGTTGGATATAGAGTCAGATTTTCAGATCATTTCTGACTATTGTTTAATGTTTAGAAATTGGATATGTGTACCAAAGAATGATGAGCTTATTCGAAAGATTTTAGAGGAAGCACATAGTAGTTCTTTATCTATTCATCCAGGTAGTACAAAGATGTATAATGATTTGAAGAAAATGTATTGGTGAGTAGGAATGAAGAGAGATATCTCAGATTTTTTTCTAGATGCTTGATCTATCAGCAGGTAAAAGCCAAACATCAGGTACCTTCAGGTTTATTGCAGCCTATATTAGTTCCTAAGTGGAAATGGGACTGAGTTGCCATGAATTTTGTGACAGGACTACCGTTGACACCAAGAAAGAAAAATACAATATGGGTTGTGATTGATAAGCTAACGACGTCAGCTCATTTTATTCCAGTTTGTATGGATTATTCACTTGATAAGGTGGCTGAGTTATATATTTCAGAGATAGTCAGACTACATGGAGTACCATTATCGATTATTTCAGATAGAGACCCGAGATTCACTTTGCGATTTTGGAAGAAGTTACAGGAAGCTTTGGGCACAAAGTTTAGTTTTAGTACAGCTTTCCATCCTCAGACCGATGGTCAGTCAGAGAGAGTTATTCAGATACTTGAGGATATGCTCAAATGTTGTGTCTTAGAATTTCAAGGTAGTGGGGAGAAATATTTCCCGTTGGTAGAGTTTGCTTATAATAATAGTTACCAGTCGAGTTTGAAAATGGCATCTTATGAAGCTTTATATGGACGTAAATGTCGCACACCTTTATATTGGACAGAGCTTAAAGAAAATCAGATTTACAGGGTTGATTTAGTTAAAGAAACTGAAGAGAAAGTGAAAGTTATTAGAGATTGCTTGAAAGAAGCTTCAGATAGACAGAAGTCTTATGTAGACTTGAAAAGAAAAGAGATTGAGTATCAAGTTGGTGACAAAGTGTTCTTGAAATTATCCTCGTGGAAGAAAGTCTTTAGATTGGCAAGAAAGGCAAACTAAGTCCATGTTTTATTGGACCGTTTGAGGTGACTGAAAGAGTTGGACCATTAGCATATCAGTTAGCTTTGCCACCAGGGTTAGAGAACATTCATGATGTGTTCTATGTATCCATGTTATGTCATTACTGTTCTGATCCTTCACATGTGATTTCATAGACAGAGGTTGAGATTCAGCAAGATATGACTTATCGTGAAGAACCAGTAAAGATTTATCTCAAGTCAAGAAACTAAGAACAAAGTATTGCACTTGTAAAGTATTATGGAATAGCATGGGAAGACGAGGCTACATGGGAGCCTGAAGAGGTTATGCGAAAACAATAACCAAGAAACTCCTGAAGGCTCTCGAGTTAAGGGCAAAGGTCTTATTGTGTAATCTAGCTGCACTTTTATGGTGAGTTCCTTCTCACACCATGTGTGTGAATGCTTTAGTTTGTGTTTGATTTAAGTTTAGTATACCTATCATGTGAAAATGAAATGTTTGTGATAGTGAGGCAGATGTTGTGGTCAATAGTCTGTTTCGGTAAATCTGTGTGAAAGATGTAAGAGTGTTTCTTTGTGTTAAGCCATTACCCCCTTGCTTTTAAAATGAACCATATGGTCTGAAGGGAAAAAGGAAATGAATACATGGTGATGCCTTCAATGAAATGAGAATTAAATTGGCAGATCGCGATACATAAAAATGGTTGTGTAGCCTCTAGTAGGGCAAGTGTTGTTGCAAACTAGATTGGTAATGCATGTCAAAGAAAAAGAAACGCTCGAATGATATGACTATGAATGTGGACAAAGGTTTTTGGCTAACACAAAGAAGGTTGTCCGTATGACTACATGGGCGTAGTGTACACACTAAGTGAATAATGTTCGCGTATTGTCTATTTGTGTTTGGTATTCGCCAACTGGCGAATTATATGATTGTGTTGGGATGCAAAGACTTACTTAAAATTGTATATGATTATTGATTGTCTAGCTTTGGAACTCACTAAGTTTTCAAAGTTACTTAGTTACAGTTCCTTCTTAAGCCTATTGACTAAGTAAAGGAACCTCTGAAGACTACGCCAAAGGATAATCACCGCCATGAGATTTCTAAGTATTTTGTATTATGTATGCATGGGGTGTTGTCATGACAATGTCTTTTTGAATAATGAACTTTGTATACTCAAGCTTATCTTTTGAAACTGTAGATCTGACGATTCGTATAGTTTTGTTTTTATTAAAGCCCAATTTTATTTAGCTTCAATTGATCATGTTTTGTCCTTAATATATATATGTACATGAGTAATGTTGTTGATAAGGTTGCGGTTTGCTCCCAACATGGTTTGAAGGAGATACTGATATTAAAGTAGTGACGCGTCATTCCTAGACTCCTTAAGGATTGGGTTTGGGGCATTTAGAAAAATAGTATAACTTTTAGAAATTAATTAAAAATTAAACAAAAATATAATTAAAAATTAATTTATTAAAAATAAAAATATATTTAAAAAATTTAGGAAATAGAAAAATTTATTTTTTTACAGAAAAATTTTATTAAAAAAGTTATAAAAATATAATAGAAAAAGTTTTTAGCTTGAATTCAAATTTCGTTTATACAATATGCAAAGCAATCTTCTCAATTTAAATAGTATAATAATAATTCATTCCTAATTTAATTCACATCAAAACATTTAAAACATTAATCGATTATCATCCACACATACACATTAATTATGTGGAGCGCATATAATAACTTAACAAGCATTTTCGCATGGCTATATATATACATCACCAAAAAGATACGTAATTAACATCAA
>NC_053426.1:42931475-42958503 GCF_007990345.1 Gossypium hirsutum | reverse complement strand
TATGTATATGTGGTAAAGCCGAATGGCTAGTGTGAAATATGTATGAGATATGTATATGTGGTAAAGCCGAATGGCTAGTGTGAAATATGTAGGAGATGTGTGTATATTGTGGCCGAATGACCAAATGTGAAAGGTGTGTATTATTAGATATTTGATGAGGCAAATGAATTACAAATATGACAGTCGATGTGAATGTTGTAACATGTGATTAAATGTACATGAAACTTGGAAATATATTCCGGCTAAGACCCGATGACTACGTGCGGAGATTTTGTCCGGGTAAGACCCGATAACTACGTGTGGGGACTATTCGAGCTAAAGGTTTCGCTGAAGATTCGAGTAAAGCATAAGATTATACGACTTCACAGTAACAATTGGTAATAAATACGTTCAATGTATTAAGCTGGTCAGGTATGTATTTTGAGATTATATTTAAGCTTGATTTGGACTAAATCACAAGGTCGTTATGTGATGCATATGTGAGTAAAGCAATAAGACTGTTCTATGATTATTGTGCGTTTGGTCAATGTGGAAAGTTAGGTGAAAATATGTAATGTACCTATGTTTATAAGAGATCACTATCAAGTGAGAATTTATCTGCCTATTATATATGATGAGATGGGCATATTCGGTAAAGGGATGGTATGCCCGAAGGAAGAGTGAAATAAAAATACGAACAACTATGTTATAATTTGATTGTTATCTGTTGACACTGCTTAAAACTTACTAAGCATTGTAATGCTTGCTCCGTTTACTTTGTTTCCTCTGTTTTATAGATATCATTTGGAAGCTACAGGCTCGGGATCGTCAGCAACTAGTCACACTATCACTATCCACTGCTTGTTACTGTTATGTTTTGAATTATTTTATGGCATGTAAAGAATAGACCAGTGGCCGAAGAATATTTTGGTTAATGTATATAAGCCATGCGAAAATGGCATCTTTTGAATGTGTACTTATAGCAGTTAAATTGTATCCCTGACTATCTTTAGTATTTATCTAAAGGAACGTTCTTTATAAAAAAATATTCAAAATTTTTACTGTTCGGATATGAGTTTCAAGTCCGGTAATGCCCTTTTACCTATTCCGGCGATGGATACGGGGTAGGGGTGTTACATAAGTAATACATTCAACTCAATAATTTGCACATTTCCATAATCCTATGTGTAACACCCTCTCCCGTATCCAATGTCGGGATAGGGTTCGAGGCGTTACCAGATTTATTCACAACATGCAAAACCGGGCATGGCATTCTTACAACAACACATAAGATATTATATATTCACAATCAAGACACAAGCATGGCATTCTTACAACAACACATAACATATTACCAACCATGCATGGCAAACAAGCATATGCACATCACCAATATCAGACATAACATGAATAGCTAGATTTAAAAGTCAGAATCATTAGCCCACTAAAGACCAATATATTTTTCCAAATTATAATAACACATGTTATAAAACTAGGTCCCTATACATGCCACTCACTTGATAATTCTAGCATATGTGTTTATACTGTCAAAGTGTTGGCTTGATAGTGTGATGCTGCCTCCGACGATCTCCAACCCCGAGTTAACTTGACAACACTAAAAGAAATGGAAAGGAGGGGGTAAGCTTTACGCTTAGTAAGCTCGCATGAAAATAATAAGCAATTTACCAACATGCTTTCCATAGTAAAACTATCCCAATTTTACATTTACACATGTTCTGGTTAAGCTGTTTTCTTGAGTCACAGTCACTAAATCATTTATATCTAGATCTACGGAACTCCAAATTAAGATCTGTAAATTTTTGCAGAAACTAAACTCATATATCTTTCCACCATAAAATTTTCAGAAATTTTGGTCCAGCCAATAAGTACAGTTTATTATTTAAAGTCTCCCCTATTTTGCTGTTTGACAGCTTCGACCACTCTTCACTAAAATTTAATTATCTTTTGCTACCAAATTCAAATGAGGTTTTTGTTTCTTTCTTTTGAAAATAAATTCAATAAGGAATCCAACCATATAAATTATGTTCCTTAAATATTTTTGTACAATTTTTAATGATTTTTACAATTCAGAATAGGGGATCACGAAATCAGTCTGAACCAGTCTTACAAAAATATAAATATCTCAAAATACAGAATTACTTTGTCTGTTATGTTTCTTTTATATGAAAATAGTTTCAATAAGCTTTAATTCTATATCTCATTCCACTTTTAGTTCAACTTCTTTTAGATTGTTTATCCCAAATTTCATTCCTTCACTAAAATTTCTTATTATCAACTTTCAAGATAATACTTATCCATATTCATCTTATCAAAAATTCAATCACATATCTAACACATAATTCAAAACTCATATATTCATATTCCGGTATTATCCCACATTTATTTTTTCACGTTAAATTTCATTTAGCAAACTTGTTTCCCCCGGTGAACACTTCAGAAAGTAACAATATCCGGTGGTTTTAGCACATAGCTCCACACTATTGGGCTAACATGTAATTGTGGCATACGCACTTAGCGCCACTTTTCAAATTAATAGGTATAACCGTGGCATATCCACTTAGCACCATGTTACATGTTTAACCGTGGTACATTGTAATAGCCCAAAATTGGGTCTAGTTGGAACAGAGGTTTTGGGACCATAAAATCTGAGAGAGAAATAATTATTTTATGATTATTTTTGAGGTCTATGATATGATTGCATGATTGTGTGAAAAGATCGTGAAGAAATTCTATGCATAAAGTGCTTAATTTGAAGTTAGGGACTAAATTGAATAAGTTGCAAAACTTGCATTCTAGAAGTTTCTAGTATGAAATTGCTTTGAAATATTAATTATGAGATCTTAAATAGAAATTTGACCAATTTCTAAGTGATGGAAAAAATTGGACATGGATGGAATTTTTGAAAGTTTAGTTAGAAAGGGCATTTTGGTCATTTGGTAATTAAAAGAAATAAAAAGGGAAAATAAAGCCAAAATTGACTTATCTTTTTCATGGAGGCCGAAATTAGCATGGGGGAAACCATGGATAGGGTTTTCAAGCTTTCCAAGCTCAATAGTAAGTCCGTTCCAACCCCGTTTTTCAAGTTCTTTAGGTTTTTGGAATCCCGGTAATTTGATTAAGCTTATTCTAGCAATAATTTAAGCTAGGGTTCATATTTGAAAAAATAACCTTTGGTGAAATGTTTTTATTTTGGTGTTTTATGATAGAATATGAGGTTTTAAATTATGTTAGACAACTTGTGCTACTCGGTTTTGAGTGAAAATGAGTAAAAGGGCTTAATCGGTAAAAATACCTAATAGTCATAAGTATATGTTAGAGTGAGAATTTGAGGTTGCCATAGAAGGGAAAAGTGACCAGCATGTCATAAAACATAAGAATAATGGATGAAGTTAATTCCCGAGCCTAGGGGCAAAAGTGTAAATATGCAAAAGTTTAGGGGAAAAATTGTAATTTTTCAAATGTTTGAGTTAAGGACTTTTTTGAATATTACATTAATTAAATAAGTAAAATATGATGTTTTAGATCCCGAAAAATGAGATTTGAACCTAGAATGAAAGAAAAATCAAAAATTAGGAAAGTTGGTAAAATGATCGTTTTAGTATCGAGATAAGTTCATATGTATAATAAGCATTAATTTATGCATGTTTCAATGTAAAATTGACATATTTATTATAATTTCCGAGGTGTTGAAAGTATGTAAGTTGGTATGATAATAATACAGCAATAATGCTGTAAATTTGAAAGTTAAATTTAGAGAATTAATTGAATTATGTTAAATTAAATGATTATGGTGCCAAGTTTATGAATTGGTTTAAAAATATGTCTATGGTACATGAAGTGCATTGAATTATCATACATAAATGTGATTTCTATGATTATGGATATTATGGGAAATTGTAAGTTCATGTTATTTTTAATAAGGCAATGTCTAATTTAATGTTATTGCCTTGATATTAAATGAGATGTAAGTTTATATGTAAGTAATACATCAATATTACTTGTATTATGATATTTTATAATAATATTGGAAATATGTTTGTGGATAATTACTTGATTGGTGAAATTGTTGGAAAAGAGAGAGAAATCCCAGTTGAACCTTCAGAAAGATTGGATGATATAGATAGTATGTAGCTAGGTCACATGTATGGTGCTGAGTGCACATCATGTGTACAAGAGAGCTACAAGACATTATGATATAGCTAGGTCGCATGGGAGATACTATGTGTACACCATGTAGACAAGAGAGCTATGGGATATATGTAGCTAGGTCGCATGTGTGGTTCCAGGTGAAGGACACCATGTAGATAAGAGATCTACGAGATAAATTGGCTAGGTCACATGGGTGGTACTGAGTGTTCACCATGTGTACAAGAGAGCCGAACTATATGATGGGTGGAGCTATGTGCTGAAACCACCAAGTATCGAGGATTGATCCGAAGTGTTCAATGGGAGACTCTATGTATTGCTTTGTGAGTTTCGTGATGAATAAGTGCAGGAACTTGGTTATGTGAATGATGTGTTCATTAAGTGACCAGGATGTGGTAAGGTTATAAACAAGTAAGTTATACATGAGGATGATTTTATGGTGACCTTGTGATCATGGGCCTATACTTGTGATGTATGAAATGTGGTGAAAATGATTTGTGATATGTATGTTAAAATGAGGTTAATACAAAGAAAGCGTGAACGAGTGAATTAGCAATAGAAATTGAATCAGAGACTGAATAAGATATCAAATTAAATCTTAATGTGTATATTTTTATATAAAAGAAACAAACAAAGAAAAGGAGTTCTATATTTTGAGATATTTATGTTTTTGTGATACTGGTTCAGAATGATTACGTGATCCCCTGTTCTGACTTTGGAAACTCACAAAAATTTGGATAAAAATAATTAGAGGCTTAAACTTATATTTTTAAAATCCCTAATGAGTCTATTTTCAAGATAAATCAACAAGAACATTATCCGAGTTCTGTACTATGAGAGAATTAATTTTTAGTGAAGAGAGGTCAGAATTGTCAGAATGTGGAATAGGAGAAATTTTAATGAATAAACTGTACTAATTGGCTAAACCAAAAATTATGAAAATTTTATTGTGGAAAGATATGTGAGTCTAGTTTCAGAGGAAATTTACGGATCTTAATTTGGAGTTCTTTAGCTCGAATTATAAATAAGTAAGTGACTATTACTCGTGTGGACAGTTTGATGTGAGCATTTATTAGTAAATTGTGAAATCGTACTTACAAGAATGCTATATACATTAATGATGTGGAATGGAGAGGAGGAGGAGGAAAATAAATATATGTGGAGTACATGGAAACTATGGTATATGAAATATTGATATAATGAAATAAATGATATGTGTTTATAAGAAAACAGAAAGAGAATGATATGTATCATGACATGTATATATATATGACTAGTCTCAATGTAATGCTTGTAGGGTATGGAGTTGAATTAAAATGTTTTAGGCAAACATGTTATATTCGCATCTGAATTATGGTATTTTATAAAGATATGATCTAGTTTTAAATATGAATGCTTGATGATTAAGCTGAAGATATTTGGTAAGATGATAATCTTGGTATAAATGTATAAGTGGTACTATAATAAACAAGGTAAAATGAGTATGAGAGACACATGTATGATGATATACAAATGCTGTGTTTGTGGTTTAATTGAGAATATTTAATCATAAATGAATACCATGTTATATGCTTTTGATTTTGTATAAGTGTGTAAGAGATTAAGGTTGACCAAAGCCTGAAAAATAGCTTAGGTATATTCCACACAGGCAGAGACACGACCATGTGTCTCAGCCGTGTATGGAACACAAATTTGGGAAACGGGCGTGTGGAGCCTTAAAGCATGAAATTTTGAAGATATTTGTAAGTTCTCGATTTAGTCCCGAACCCTTTCTAAAGTATGTTTTGGGCTTCGTAGATTCATATAAGGGACTATGTGTAATTGAATGAACATTTTGAAATATGAATGAAATTTTATGGCTCGTATTTTAGTTTAATATTTGTATATTTGTCCGGTAATGCCTCGTACCTTATCCCGACCTCGGGTACGGGTAAGGGGTGTTACATTTAGTGGTATCAGAGCAGGTTTAGTCGATTCTCGAACTAACGTAGCAAGTGTGAGAGTTTAGGTATACATGCCACAAATATGTATAGTGTGATGTCTCCCGACACTAATGAGGACCATTTTGTTTAAAATGAAGTATTCTCCAACTGAGCTAGATCTGACCATTTAATAGTAAAATTGAAGTATTTGAATAAAGTGTAGCTATAATGTGTTAAACTCGGGAAGGTATGAATAAGAATTTGTGATATATGTATATGTGATAATATATGAGATGAAAGTTTATATAGTGATATATTTATTTATATTTGTTTGGCCTACATATGCTGTTGCATGCTTGACTAAATTAATTAGTAAATGTGATGACTAAAGTTATTCAAAATTCATAAAATGTATGAGTGAGTGCACTTGTTTGAAATGAGATAATTGGAAATTTTATGTAAGACAGATATGAATAATAAATTGTTTGAAGTGGATAGTATGATTATAATGACATATTTGGATAATGAAAAAAAAATGTGTCATATAGATATATGTCAAAATCGAGTTAGAGACTGTACGACCTCACCCCCTTACCGATGAGGTGTATATAATGGAAATTCAAGAGAATCATGTTGACTAAGTTCCTAAGTGTGGAATCAAAGAGTTCAGTGATAAAATAATTATATATATGACCAGAGACTGAGAATGGTTGACAAGTGAAGGACAGAGTTAGAGAAATATCAGAGTTGACTGAGTTATCTTGGGATTCAAATTGATGACAGAGTGTTTCTGAAAGTATCGTCTTGAAAACAATTACTTAGTAATGCTGGAAATTATGAGAAAAATACTAAACTTCACTCCGGTAAGATTTTCGAGGACGAAAATCTCTAAAGGGGGGGAGAGTTGTAATAGCCCAAAATTGGGTCTAGTTGGAACAGAGGTTTCGGGACCATAAAATCCGAGAGAGAAATAATTATTTTATGATTATTTTTGAGGTCTATGATATGATTGCATGATTGTGTGAAAAGTTCGTGAAGAAATTCTATGCATAAAGTGCTCAATTTGAAGTTAGGGACTAAATTGAATAAGTTGCAAAACTTGCATTCTAGAAGTTTCTAGTATGAAATTGCTTTGAAATATTAATTAGGAGGTTTTAAATAGAAATTTGACCAATTTCTAAGTGATAGACAAAAATTGGACATGGATGGAATTTTTGAAAGTTTAGTAAGGAAGGGCATTTTGGTCATTTGGTAATTAAAAGAAATAAAAAGGGAAAATAAAGCCAAAATTGACTCATCTTTTTCATGGAGGCCGAAATTAGCATGGGGGAACCATGGATAGGGTTTTCAAGCTTTTCGAGCTCAATAGTAAGTCCGTTCTAACCCCGTTTTTCAAGTTCTTTACGTTTTTGGAATCCCGGTAATTTGATTAAGCTTATTCTAGCAATAATTTAAGCTAGGGTTCATATATGGAAAAATACCCATAGGTGAAATGTGTTTATTTTGGTGTTTTATGATAGAATATGAGGTTTTAAATTATGTTAGACAACTTGTGCTACTCGGTTTTGAGTGAAAACGAGTAAAAGGGCTTAATCGGTAAAAATACCTAATAGTCATAAGTATATGTTAGAGTGAGAATTTGATGTTGCCATAGAAAGGAAAAGTGATCAGCATGTCATAAAACATAAGAATAAGGGATGAAGTTAATTCCCGAGCCAAGGGGCAAAAGTGTAAATATGCAAAAGTTTAGGGGCAAAATTGTAATTTTTCAAATGTTTGAGTTAAGAACTGTTTTGAATAGTACATTAATTAAATAAGTAAAATATGATGTTTTAGATCCCGAAAAATGAGATTTGAACCTAGAATGAAAGAAAAATCAAAAATTGCGAAAGTTGGTAAAATGATCGTTTTAGTATCGAGATAAGTTCATATGTATAATAAGCATTAATTTATGCATGTTTCAATGTAAAATTGACATATTTATTATAATTTCCGAGGTGTTGAAAGTATGTAAGTTGGTATGATAATAATACAGCAATAATGCTGTAAATTTGAAAGTTAAATTTAGTGAATTAATTGAATTATGTTAAATTAAATGATTATGGTGCCAAGTTTATGAATTGATTTAAAAATATGTCTATGGTACATGAAGTGCATTGAATTATCATACATAAATGTGATTTCTATGATTATGATATTATGGGAAATTGTAAGTTCATATGATTTTTAATAAGGCAATGTGTAATTTAATGTTATTGCCTTGATATTAAATGAGATGTAAGTTTATATGTAAGTAATACATCAATATTACTTGTATTACGATATTTTATAATAATATTGGAAATATGTTTATGGATAATTACTTGATTGGTGAAATTGTTGGTAAAGAGAGAGAAATCCCAGTTGAACCTTCAGAAAGATTGGATGATACAGATAGTATGTAGCTAGGTCACATGTATGGTGCTGAGTGCACATCATGTGTACAAGAGAGCTACAAGACATTATGATGTAGCTAGGTCGCACGGGTGATACTATGTGTACACCATGTAGACAAGAGAGCTACAGGATATATGTAGCTAGGTCGCATGCGTGGTTCCAGGTGAAGGACACCATGTAGACAAGAGAGCTACGAGATAAATTGGCTAGGTCACATGGGTGGTACTGAGTGTTCACCATGTGTACCAAAGAGCCGAACTATATGATGGGTGGAGCTATGTGCTAAAACCACCAAGTATCGAGGATTGATCCAAAGTGTTCAACGGGAGACTCTATGTATTGCTTTGTGAGTTTTGTGATGAATAAGAGCAAGAACTTGATTATGTGAATGATGTGTTCAAAGAGTGAATTAGCAATAAAACTGTTTTGGACAGTAGCAGTGACGTGATTTTGAAAAATAACCAAAAATATTAGAAATTGAATTAGAGACTGAATAAGATATCAAATTAAAGCTTAATGAGTCTATTTTTATACAAAAGAAATAGATAAAGAAAAGGAGTTCTATATTTTGAGATATTTATGTTTTTGAGATACTGGTTCAGAATGATTACGTGATCCCCTGTTCTGACTTTGGAAACTCACAAAAATTTGGATAAAAATAATTATAGGGTTAAACTTATATTTTTAAAATCCCTAATGAGTCTATTTTCAAGATAAATCAACAAGAACATTATTCGAGTTCTATACTGTGAGATAATTAATTTTTAGTGAAGAGAGGTCAGAACTGTCAGAATGTGGAACAGGAGAACATTTAATGAATAAAGTATACTAATTGACTAAACCAAAAATTATGAAAATTTTATGGTGGAAAGATATGTGAGTCTAGTTTCAGGGGAAATTTACGAATCTTAATTTGGAGTTCTTTAGCTCGAATTATAAATAAGTAAGTGACTATGACTCGTGTGGACAGTTTGATGTGAGCATTTATTAGTAAATTGTGAAATCGTACTTACAAGAATGCTATATACATTAAGGATGTGGAATGGAGAGGAGGAGGAGGAAAATAAATATATGTGGAATACATGGAAACTATGGTATATGAAATATTGATATAATGAAATAAATGATATGTGTTTATAAGAAAACAGAAAGAGAATGATATGTATCATGACATGTATATATATATGACTAGTCTCAATGTAATGCTTGTAGGGTATGGAGTTGAATTAAAATGTTTTAGGCAAACATGTTATTTTCACATCTGAATTGTGGTATTTTATAAAGATATGATCTAGTTTTAAATATGAATGCTTGATGATTAAGCTGAAGATATTTGGTAAGATGATAATCTTGGTATAAATGTATAAGTGGTACTATAATAAACAAGGTAAAATGAGTATGAGAGACACATGTATGATGATATACAAATGCTGTGTTTGTGGTTTAATTGAGAATATTTAATCATAAATGAATACCATGTTATATGCTTTTGATTTTGTATAAGTGTGTAAGAGATTAAGGTTGACCAAAACTTGGAAAATAGCCTAGGTATATTCCACACAAGCAGAGACACGACCATGTGTCTCAGCCGTGTATGGAACACAAATTTGGGAAATGGGCGTGTGGAGCCTTAAAGCATGAAATTTTCAAGATTTTTGTAAGTTCTCGGTTTAGTCCCAAACCCTTTCTAAAGTATGTTTTGGGCTTCGTAGACTCAAATAAGGGACTATGTGTAATTGAATGAACGTTTTGAAATATGAATGAAATTTTATGGCTCGTATTTTAGTTTAATATTTGTATATTTGTCCGGTAATGCCTCGTACCTTATCCCGGCCTCGATTACGGGTAAGGGGTGTTACAGTACATCCACTTAGCACCATGTTAATGAATCAATATATGTAACCGTGGCATATCCACTTAGCACCACGTTACATGTTTAACCGTGGTATATCCACTTAGCACCACGTTAATGAATCAATATATGTAACCGTGGCATATCCACTTAGCACCACGTTACATGTATCAATATGTGTAATCGTTGTATATCCACTTAGCACCACATTTTTTCATTCCGAAGGTTCAATCGAGATTTCCTCATTTAATCTCAATTCATCAACCACAAATCACCATTTGTGTCCATTAATTTAACAATACTAAAACTTATTTCATTTGCACTCTCTTCACAAGTCCATTTCATTTCACATGTCAAACATGTACTCATGAGTTTTGAGTACGTACTTGTACTATCTCTTAGCACAACCACTCATGCAAACAGGACAACCATATGCAATATCTCATATTCTCGGTAATCACCCATTTCTTTAAATATCATGTTCCATCAAATTTCTATTTGTAACACCCCGAACCCGAGACCGTCACCGGAGTCGAACACGAGGTGTTAACAGACTTTAAACCACTTATAAAAAAATTTCCCAGACACTGCCAATCTGCATACTAGTCGCTTAAAAAAATCATATCTTGAGTTCAGAAACTCAGAATCCAGTTCTGTAAATTTTCCCTAAAACTAGACTCATATGCCCATCTACATATTTTTTTCTAGAATTTTTGGTTGGGCCAATTAGTACAGTTTATTATTCAAAGTCTCCCATGTTACAGGGATCGACTACACTGACCTTTGCACATTACGACTTGGATATCTCCCTGTACAGGGCTTAAATACTGATTTCGTTTGTTTCTATAGAAACTAGACTCAAAGAGGAATCTATACATATATGGCATGACTCCTAATTATCTCCGGTTAATTTATAATGAATTTCCAAAGTCGGAACAGGAAATCCAGAAACCGTTCTGGCCCTGTCTCACGAGAACCTGAATATCTCTTAACATACTGTCCATATGACCGTTTCGTTACTTTCCTATGAAAATAGATTCATCAAGGTTCGTTTACATAATTTATTCACTATTTAATTCCCTTCCTACTATTTTTAGTGATTTTCCAAATCTACATCACTGCTGCTGTCAGCATCTGCCTTTAAGGTAGACTTTACCTATTTCATAGTTTCCATGATTCAACTAGCCCTTTTAGCATAAATAGCACGAATTATGATAGTGATTAACCATTCCCATGGCCAATCCTTGTTAAGCATATCCACACCTCTCAATAACCATGTCCATACCAAATGATTATAACATTATACTCAAACATATATAAACCATTTTCGCATGGCTATCCAAAATTATACAAGTCCAAAGGGTCCATGACCCCTAACAAAAAGGGTAGTCCTATACATGCCATTTCGAAGTTCAACCAAAATTGTACCAAAAGGGGGGGGGCTTTGATAGTGTGGGCGACTTTGACTTCAAAATCCCGAGTCCGATAGCTGGAGAACCAAAATCTATAAAACAGAGAATCAAGGAGACGGAGTAAGCAATTTATGCTTAGTAAGTTTTGAGCAAGGGATTCCAGCACAACAAAAGTATAGCATCATGTAGCTAAACGGATAATTTCATATGCACAATTTTTCAATATCGTACTTACTTCACATTACCAACCCTTTTATTCATACACAAAGATCAACTTAGCCAAAGGCCGGTAGCTCATTTATCAACTGAGCGAATACTTATTTGTAAGGGCTCAACTAATTCAAAGCACATACGAAACATACCTTAATGTTGGGATGTTTCAAGCGTATTAACTGAAATTTTTACAGCAAGATCATTCATTCCCAAATCACGTACCTTCAGAATTTAACCGGATATAGCTACTCGTTCAAATGCCTTCGGGACATAGCCCGGTTATAGTAACTCGCACAAATGCCTTCGAGACTTAACCCGGATTTAGTAACTCGCACAAATGCCTTCGGGACTTAACCCGGATTTAGTAACTCGCACAAATGCCTTTGGGACTTAACCCGGATTTAGTAACTCGCACAAATGCCTTCGGATCTTAGTCCGGATATGGTCACTTAGCACAAAGCCTTCGGGACTTAGCCCGGACATCATTCAAATAACCATGCACATTTAACAATAAATCATGGCACATTCGTATTTTGATTTTGATTTGCTTAAAACATGATCTAATCAAATCATAATTTAAGCTCTTTTACTCAAGAACTTACCTCGGATGTTGTCGAACGATTCCGATAGCTATTCGACCACTTTTTCCTTCCCTTTATCGGATTTAGTTCCCCTTTGCTCTTGAGCTTAATTAAACAAATAAATTGATTTAATCATTTGAGCATCGAAAAGAGGAACACAAGGCACTTAGCCCATATTTATACATTAGACATTAAAGTCACATATGTACGGAATCATGAATCAAACTCAACATTTTAGCTAATTTTCCCCCTTGGCCGAATTTTCTAAGCCAAGACAAAAGCATCAATATGCTTGCCTCTAACCGAATACATGCAACACCAATCTCCTTCCTATGGCCGAATATGCATGTCTATGTTGGGGCCGATTGCAACACTTAATACATTCTACAAGTATGGTCACTTGTATTGACTAAACACCATTTTGTTTCAAGTTCAAAACTTGGCTAATACACACATATATACACTAGTAAAGCATCCTCTCCCTTTCCATCAATTTAACACATGCATTACTCATTAATATACAAAAATTATATTCGGCCTTAGCACACAACTTGCTAGCCGATTCTTCTCCATCTAGCAACCAATGCACATATGTGCTCACTCAAAAATGCTAAAAAGAAGATTCAAGAATCATCAATCCACCATCACATGCATCATTAACAAGCTTCATATTTAGCATGCAATGGCATTAACACAAAATCCACCTAGGCCTAATATCATCCCCATGACATAGCAAAGATTTGAACCATGGGCTAATTAGAACTCAAGCTAGCAACTAAAAACATGCATGAATCTCATGGCACAGCCTCAAACATACCTTGATCTAGATACAAGTATGGCCAAACCTCCTCCTAATCCTCTTCCAAACCAAACATGAAGCAAGAACTCCTTCCTCCTTCCTTAGAATTTTCGGCCAAAAGAAGATGAAAAAGGATGAACAAAATTTTTCTTTTCTTTTCTTTAACTCACGGGAATGGGGGGGGAAACAACCACACACTTTTTTTTTGTTTTCATCATATTCCCTTTCATTATTTATTGCCCATGCTCCTTATTTTATCATACTTCCCATGAAACACTAACTCAACATGTTTATGACATGTTCTTGCCCATCACACTTGGTCTACCATGCTTGTCATGGCCGGCCACTACTAATTAGGGGGGGAATTTGACATGCAAGTCCCCCCTTTTTATTTCATGCACTAATAGGTCCTTATGCTTTGACCTATCACATTTCAAAATTTTCTCACATAAGTCCTATTTACTAAAATTCACCTACAATTAAACAAAATTCAAACACGAAATTTTCACACATGCACATGTACATATAATGAGCATCAATTATGACGGTTAATTATTTTTATGACTCGGTTTAGCGGTCCCGAAACCACTTCCCGACTAGGGTCAATTTTGGGCTGTCACAACTCTCCCCCACTTAAGAAATTTTCGTCCCCGAAAATCTTACCGGTAAATAAGTTTGGGTATCGTTCTTTCATCGAGCTCTCGGTTTACCAAGTAGCTTCCTCGATCCCGTGTTTGAGCCATAATACCTTTACTAGCGGAACCCTTTTGTTTCGCAACTCCTTCACTTCACGAGCTAGGATACGCATCGGTTCTTCTTCATAACTCATATCGGCTTGAATTTTAACCTCTGATGGGCTAGTTATGTGCGATGGATCAGATCTATAGTGTCGAAGCATCGAAACATGAAAGACATCGTGAATCCTTTCAAGTTCAGGGGGCAAAATCAATCTATACGCAACCGGACCAACTCGTTCGGAGATTTCGTACGGCCCAATGAATCTCGGGCTCAACTTGCCCTTACGGCCAAATCTGAGTACCTTTTTCCAAGGCGAAACTTTAAGAAACACTTTATCTCCCACCTGATATTCAATGTCTTTTCGTTTCAAATCCGCATACGATTTTTGACGATCTGTGGCTGCCTTCAGACTTTCACGGATTACCTTTACTTTCTGTTCGGCATCTTTAATCAAATCAACTCCGAAAATTTTACTTTCACCGAGCTCGGTCCAAGACAATGGTGTACGGCATTTACGACCGTACAAAGCCTCGTAAGGTGCCATCTTAATACTTGATTGAAAACTATTGTTGTAAGCGAATTCAATCAAAGGTAAATACCGTTCCCATGAACTACTGAACTCGAGGATGCAACATCTCAACATATCCTCAAGTATCTGAATTATCCGCTCGGATTGACCATCGGTTTGGGGGTGAAAAGCAGTGCTAAAATGCAGCTTGGTACCCAAAGCTTCTTGCAATTTCTTCCAAAATCGTGAGGTGAATCTCGGATCTCTATCCGACACGATAGAAATAGGTACCCCGTGTAATCTCACAATCTGAGAAACGTACAATTCAGCTAGTTTATCCAATGAAAAATCCGTACGCACGGGGATAAAGTGAGCCGACTTAGTCAGTCTATCGACAACAACCCAAATCGCATCTTTCTTACTTGCTGACAATGGCAGTTTGTGACTCGATCCCATTTGCACTCAGGTATCATGATCGGCTGAAGTAACCTGAAGGCACTTGATGTTCCGCTTTCACTTGTTGACATATTAAACATCTCGAAACAAAGTCGGAGATGTCTCGTTTCATACCATGCCACCAAAACCAACGTTTCAAATCGTTGTACATTTTCGTACTCCCCGGGTGAATTGACATTCGGCTACAATGGGCTTCGTTCAGAATCATCGAAATGAGTTCCGAATTCCTTGGAACACACAAACGACTTCAGAACCTCAAACAATCATCATCATCAATTTGAAACTCCGATTCCTTGTTCGGAACACACTCAGCCCGTTTTGCAACCAATTCATCATCAACTTTCTAGGCTTCGCGAATTTGATGAATCAATAATGGTTTGGCTTTTAATTCAGCTACTAACACATTGTCGGGTAGAACAGACAAGTGCACATTCATCGCTCGTAAAGCAAACAATGATTTCCGGCTTAAGGCGTCTGCAACCACATTAGCCTTTCCCGGGTGGTAATCAATGACAAGCTCGTAATCTTTCAACAACTCAAGCCAATGTCTTTGTCGCAGATTTAAGTCTCTTTGAGTCATCAAATATTTGAGACTTTTGTGATCCGAAAATACATGGCACTTTTCACCAAATAAGTAATGTCGCCATATTTTTAAAGCAAATACGATGGCAGCTAGTTCAAGATCATGGGTCGGATAATTTTTCTCATGTGGCTTTAATTGTCTCGACGCATAGGCCACCACTCGACCTTCTTGCATCAATACGCAACCCAACCCAAGTAGGGATGCGTCACTATAAATGACAAACTCTTTGCCTGATTCGGGTTGCACTAAAATTGGAGCTTCAGTCAAATAATTTTTCAGTTGATCGAAACTTTTCTGACATTTCTCTGTCCATTCGAACTTAACATCCTTTTGAAGTAGCTTCGTCATTGGTGTGGCTATCATCGAGAAACCTTTTACAAATCGTCGGTAATAACCGGCGAGCCCCAAAAAGCTCCGAACCTCAGTAATATCGGAGGTTTCCAGTTAAGTATGGCTGAAATTTTGTTCGGGTCAACTCGAATACCCGATGCGGATACCACATGACCCAAGAAGCTAACCTCTCTTAACCAGAACTCACACTTACTGAACTTAGCATATAACTGCTTATCCCGCAAAATTTGCAACACTAGTCTCAGGTGCTCAGCATGTTCGGTCTCATCTCTTGAATAGACCAATATGTCATCAATGAACACAACTACGAACCGATCCAAATATGGTCTGAAGATCCGATTCATCAAATCCATAAATACCGCAGGGGCATTAGTGAGCCCAAACGGCATCACTAAGAATTCGTAGTGACTATATCTCGTTCTGAAGGCAGTTTTGGGTATGTCCGAATCTCGAATTCGCAAGTGATAATAGCCCGATCTCAAATCTATTTTTGAGAACACTGAGGCTCCTTTTAGTTGATCAAACAAATCATCAATACGCGGTAACGGATATTTGTTCTTTATTGTCACTTTATTCAGCTGACGATAGTCAATGCACAACCTCATGGTTCCGTCCTTCTTTTTCACGAACAATACTGGTGCACCCCAAGGTGAGAAACTTGGTCGAGCGAAACCTCTATCCGTCAATTCTTGCAACTGAGCTTTCAACTCTTTTAACTCGGTTGGTGCCATACGGTACGAAGCTATCGAAATCAGCGTAGTCCCAGGTACAAGCTTAATACCAAACTCTATCTCCCGAACAGGTGGTAAACCCGGTAATTCTTCAGGAAAAACATCCGGGTATTCACAAACCACCGGCACAGATTCGAGTTTCTTTTCTAATTCTTTGTCATCAAGTACATACGCAAGGTATGCTTCGCACCCTTTTCTTACATATTTCTGGGCCAACATTAAGGATATTACAGCTGACAACCCCTTTAAGTCCGTAGACTCAACTCGGATCATCTCGTTATTTGCGCACATCAAATCAATAGTCTTGCTTTTGCAATTCACAACCGCATCATGCGCGGTCAGCCAATCCAAACCAAGAATAACATCAAATTCATCAAACAGAAAAAGCATCAAGTCCGCCGGAAAACAGGAACCTCGAATTACTAGGGGACATTCCTTACACACTTTGTCGACAAGCACGTAACGACCCAAGGGATTTGACACCCGAATTACGAACTCAGTAGACTCAATAGGTAAAGTCTTACTGGATGCTAAGGTTTCACATATGTAAGAATGAGTAGAACCGGGGTCAATCAAAGCAATTACATTAGTATCAAAGAGAGTAAAAGTACCGGTAATAACATCAGGCGAAGAAGCATCCTCGCGGGCACGTATAGCATAAGCTCTAGCAGGCGCACGAGCCTCGGATCTGGTCGTAGCATCTCTAGATCCTCTCTGACCACCGCTAGCATTGCCCGTATTTCTAGATGGTCTACCTCGAGCAGTGGTAGCACCCGGTTTCCCACTCTGATTTACATTCTGTTCAGACAACCTCGGGCAATCTTTAATGAAGTGGTCAACTGATCCGCACTTGTAACAGGAGCAGTCAGGGAATCTACAACTCCCCGAATGCCATTTACCGCAATATCGACATTCCATTCTATCCCGACGTTCATTCCCAACACTGGCGACCGAAGTGCCTCGTGTACCCACAGGGGGTCGATCACGATCTCGTCTAAAATAGCCCGAAGTGCCTCTAGACCGGCCCACATCATCTCAAGATTTCTTCGATGCCTGTTGAAGAGACTTTCTCGAGGATCTTTTACGAAACTCTCCAGTTCCCACATCAACTTTTTGTTTTTCTTTTCTAAGCTCTTCGACTTTACAAGCTCGCTCGACAAGTACTACGAACTCTCGTATTTCAAGAACGCCAACGAACATTTTTATGTCTTCATTCAGCCCATCCTCGAAGCGTTTACACATGATAGCCTCGGACGAAACACATTCCCGAGCGTATCTACTAAGTCTAACAAATTTTCACTCGTAATCAGTAACCGACATAGAACCTTGCTTAAGCTCAAGAAATTCCTTCCGTTTTTGATCAACAAATCTCTGACTGATATACTTTTTCCGAAACTCAGTTTGGAAAAACTCCCAAGTTACTTACTCTCGGGGCACAACAGAAGTCAGAGTACTCCACCAATAGTAGGCAGAATCGCGTAGCAAGGAGATAGTACACTTTAGGCATTCATCTGGTGTACAAGATAGCTCATCGAGTATCCGGATAGTGTTGTCCAACCAAAATTCAGCTTGCTCGGCATCATCGCTATCCGTAGCTTTAAATTCAGTAGCCCCATGTTTTCGGATTCTGTCAACTGGGGGCTTATTTGACCTTATTTGGTCAGTTACCGGAGGTATTGTAGGTGCGGGGGTGGTATTAGTCGGGAATGGAGGTTGTGGAACAGCCGTATTAGTTCGAATGTATTGGTTGAACCAATCATTCATCACGCTATAGAAAGCTTGTCTAGCTTCATCATTCGGGTTACTAGCATTAGGTTGAGAGTCCGCCGGCGCTGTCCCTTGTGCGGGAGCAGGCGCTACACTCTCAAGATCATCAGCTACTGCTCGGTCGGGATCGGGATCCATTACTATAAATAAACACATTTACAATTGTCAGAAATCACCACACTATCAAATAATCACATAAAATGGCATGTATAGCTAGACCCAACACATTACGGTAGTCCTAGAATCGGCTAAACCGTAGCTCTGATACCAATCAAATGTAACACCCCGAACTCGAGACCGTCACCGGAGTCGAACACGAGGTGTTAGCAGACTTTAAACCACTTATAAGAAAATTTCCCAGACACTGCCAATCTGCATACTAGTCGCTTAAAAAAATCATATCTTGAGTTCAGAAACTCGGAATCCAGTTCTGTAAATTTTCCCTAAAACTAGACTCATATGTCCATCTACATATTGTTTTCTAGAATTTTTGGTTGGGCCAATTAGTACAGTTTATTATTCAAAATCTCCCATGTTACAGGGATCGACTACACTGACCTTTGCACATTACGACTTGGATATCTCCCTGTAAAGGGCTTAAATACTGATTTCGTTTATTTCTATAGAAACTAGACTCAAATAGGAATCTATACATATATGGCATGACTCCTAATTATCTCCGGTTAATTTATAATGAATTTCCAAAGTCGGAACAGGAAATCCAGAAACCGTTCTGGCCCTGTCTCACGAGAACCTGAATATCTCTTAACATACTGTCCATATGACCGTTTCGTTACTTTCCTATGAAAATAGATTCATCAAGGTTCGTTTACATAATTTATACACTATTTAATTCCCTTCTTACTATTTTTAGTGATTTTCCAAATCTACATCACTGCTGCTGTCAGCATCTGCCTTTAAGGTAGACTTTACCTATTTCATAGTTTCCATGATTCAACTAGCCCTTTTAGCATAAATAGCACGAATTATGATAGTGATTAACCATTCCCATGGCCAATCCTTGTTAAGCATATCCACACCTCTCAATAACCATGTCCATACCAAATGATTATAACATTATACTCAAACACATATAAGCCATTTTCGCATGGCTATCCAAAATTATACAAGTCCAAAGGGTCCATGACCCCCAACAAAAAGGGTAGTCCTATACATGCCATTTCGAAGTTCAACCAAAATTGTACCAAAAGGGGGGGCTTTGATAGTGTGGGCGACTTCGACTTCAAAATCCCGAGTCCGATAGCTGGAGAACCAAAATCTATAAAACAGAGAATCAAGGAGACGGAGTAAGCAATTTATGCTTAGTAAGTTTTGAGCAAGGGATTCCAGCACAACAAAAGTATAGCATTCATGTAGCTAAACGGATAATTTCATATGCACAACTTTTCAATATCATAGTTACTTCACATTACCAACCCTTTTATTCATACACAAAGATCAACGTAGCCAAAGGCCGGTAGCTCATTTATCAACTGAGCGAATACTTATTTGTAAGGGCTCAACTAATTCAAAGCACATACGAAACATACCTTAATGTTGGGATGTTTCAAGCGTATTAACTGAAATTTTTACAGCAAGATCATTCATTCCCAAATCACGTACCTTCAGAATTTAACCGGATATAGCTACTCATTCAAATGCCTTCGGGACATAGCCCGGTTATAGTAACTCGCACAAATGCCTTCGGGACTTAACCCGGATTTAGTAACTCGCACAAATGCCTTCGGGACTTAACCCGGATTTAGTAACTCGCACAAATGCCTTCGGGACTTAACCCGGATTTAGTAACTCGCACAAATGCCTTCGGATCTTAGTCCGGATATGGTCACTTAGCACAAAGCCTTCGGGACTTAGCCCAGACATCATTCAAATAACCATTCACATTTAACAATAAATCATGGCACATTCGTATTTTGATTTTGATTTGCTTAAAACATGATCTAATCAAATCATAATTTAAGCTCTTTTACTCAAGAACTTACTTCGGATGTTGTCGAACGATTCCGATAGCTATTCGACCACTTTTTCCTTCCCTTTATCGGATTTAGTTCCCTTTTGCTCTTGAGCTTAATTAAACAAATAATTGATTTAATCTTTTGAGCATCGAAAAGAGGAACACAAGGCACTTAGCCCATATTTATACATTAGACATTAAAGTCACATATGTACGGAATCATGAATCAAACTCAACATTTTAGCTAATTTTCCCCCTTGGCCGAATTTTCTAAGCCAAGACAAAAGCATCAATATGCTTGCCTCTAACCGAATACATGCAACACCAATCTCCTTCCTATGGCCGAATATGCATGTCTATGTTGGGGCCGATTGCAACACTTAATACATTCTACAAGTATGGTCACTTGTATTGACTAAACACCATTTTGTTTCAAGTTCAAAACTTGGCTAATACACACATATATACACTAGTAAAGCATCCTCTCCCTTTCCATCAATTTAACACATGCATTACTCATTAATATACAAAAATTATATTCGGCCTTAGCACACAACTTGCTAGCCGATTCTTCTCCATCTAGCAACCAATGCACATATGTGCTCACTCAAAAATGCTAAAAAGAAGATTCAAGAATCATCAATCCACCATCACATGCATCATTAACAAGTTTCATATTTAGCATGCAATGGCATTAACACAAGATCCACCTAGGCCGAATATCATCCCCATGACATAGCAAAGATTTGAACCATGGGCTAATTAGAACTCAAGCTAGCAACTAAAAACATGCATGAATCTCATGGCACAGCCTCAAACATACCTTGATCTAGATACAAGTATGGCCAAACCTCCTCCTAATCCTCTTCCAAACCAAACATGAAGCAAGAACTCCTTCCTCCTTCCTTAGAATTTTCGGCCAAAAGAAGATGAAAAAGGATGAACAAAAATTTTCTTTTCTTTTCTTTAACTCACGGCAATGGGGGGGGGAAACAACCACACACTTTTTTTTGTTTTCATCATATTCCCTTTCATTATTTTATGCCCATGCTCCTTATTTTATCATACTTCCCATGAAACACTAACTCAACATGTTTATGACATGTTCTTGCCCATCACACTTGGTCTACCATGCTTGTCATGGCCGGCCACTACTAATTAGGGGGGAATTTGACATGCAAGTCCCCCCTTTTTATTTCATGCACTAATAGGTCCTTATGCTTTGACCTATCACATTTCAAAATTTTCTCACATAAGTCCTATTTACTAAATTCACCTACAATTAAACAAAATTCAAACACGAAATTTTCACACATGCACATGTACATATAATGAGCATCAATTATGACGGTTAATTATTTTTATGACTCGGTTTAGCGGTCCCGAAACCACTTCCCGACTAGGGTCAATTTTGGGCTGTCACAAAAGTAATAGGCTAGATTTTGAAAAAGAAAAGGGAGAAAAGATGAGAGGAAGGATGGTAGATTCGGCTAGGGAAGAAAAAGAAGAGAAAAACTAAAACAAAGGAGAAAACGGCACAGCTAAGACCCTAATGCCGAAATTACTAACCTAATACCCTTTTGCCGAATTCCCCTCTCTGACCCCTTCCAAACGGCTAAGCTCTATCCTTCTCTCAAATCCCTAAAATCTCTCCCCTTATCCCTCCTTAATCCATGCGTTTGACTTGATCCAACTCTCCTCTTACAGAATCCACTTAGGTTCCAACACCTACCCTTCCTGCACATAAAAATAAATACTCTTATTTGCCAACACAGGGAATCGATCCCAGGTCTTCCCTTATGCTCCACACGCCACCTTTTTAGGAGCTTAGTGGCGTCACCCTTGCCACTCTACCAAAGCTCTTTTTGTGATACACTTTACCCACAACTTAATATAAGGGCACCTAGCCAGAACCCCTAACTCCTAAGTCCAAAATTTAAAAATTTAACCGGGTTTTGGCTAACTCATAAGCCTTCCATAAACCCATTTACACACCCAAATTATGAATTCCATAATCACATACCAAATTTTAGAAAATTACTTAAAATATCAGGAATCGCAAAAAACCCGAAAATCAGGATGTTACAACTCTACCCTCCTTAAAGAAATTTCGGCCTCGAAATTTACCTAATCCAAACAGTTGAGGGTACTGCTGACGCATTGCCTCTTCGGTCTCCCAAGTAGCTTCTTCCTTGCCATGGTTCCTCCAAAGTACCTTCACCAACGGGACTGACCTCCTTCTCAACACCTTGACATCACGATCAAGTATTTGCACAGGTTCCTCTTCAAAGGTCAAATCTGACCGTACCTCAACTTCTGCAACTGGCACGATATGAGTTGGGTCAGAACGATATCGCCTTAGCATGGACACATGGAAGACATCGTGAATGCGATCCAGTTCTGGAGGTAACTCCAGCTGATAAGCCACCGGCCCTATCCGCTTAGTGATTCGGTAAGGCCCAATAAACCGTGGACTCAACTTACCCTTCTTACCAAATCTCAAAATCTTCTTCCAAGGCGAAACTTTCAAAAAGACCATGTCCCCTACCGCATATTCAATATCCTTACGCTTCAGATCGGCATAAGACTTTGTCGATCCGCCGCCTCTTTTAACCTCTTCCTGATCACCCTAATCTTGTCTTCAGTATCAGCTACCAACTCTGGTCCAAGTATTCTCCTTTCCCCAATTCTGCCCAACAAGTAGGCGAACGACACCTTCGCCCATATAGTGCCTCATATGGAGCCATCTGAATACTTGCTTGGTAACTGTTGTTATACGCGAATTCCGCCAATGGCAAATGGTCCTCCCAGCTGCCTCTAAACTCAATAGCACAACCCCTCAACATATCCTCTAAAATCTGAATAACCCTCTCCGACTGCCCATCCGACTGAGGGTGAAAAGCCGTACTAAAATCCAATCGCGTTCCCAATACCTCATGCAACTTCTGCCAAAACTGAGATGTAAACCTTTTGTCTCGGTCTAAAATTATCGATACTGGCACACCATGCAACCGTACTATTTCTGCCACATACAATCTGGCCAACTTCTGAAGTGAGTAATCGGTTCAGACAGGTATGAAATGAGCAGATTTCGTGCGTCTATCCACAATCACCCAAACTGAATCCTTCTTAGAAGGTGTCAACGGCAACCCACTCACAAAGTCCATAGTTACCCTTTCCCACTTCCAAAGTGGTATCTTTACCGGTTGTAACAATCCCGAAGGTAGTTGATGCTCGGCCTTCACTTGTTGACATGTCAAACATCTCCCTACAAATTCGGTCACTTCTCGCTTAAGCCCAGGCCACCAATATTGCTCTCGCAAGTCTTGATACAACTTACTCCTTCCTGGATGCATAGCACAAGGTCCATTATGTGCCTCTTTCAAAATCATCAATCTCAAGTCGGAGTCTTTCGGCATACAAATTCTTCCTCGAAAACAAAGAACTCCCTCACTATTTAACCCAAAGTCAGGATTCTCCCCCTTCTCAACTTGCTGAAACCGAGAAACCAACGACTCGTCCTCCAACTGTTGCTTCTTAATCTGTTCTACCCAAGTCGGTCTTACTTGCAACTCCGCCAATAAACTTCCATCGTCATACAAACTTAGACGAGCAAACATCGCCTTTAATTCCGCCATAGCCCTTCGACTTAGCGCATCAGCCACGACATTCGCCTTACCTAGATGATACTCGATCGAACAGTCATAGTCCTTTAACAACTCTATCCACCTTCGCTGCCTAAGATTCAGCTCCTTTTGAGTCAGCAAGTACTTAAGACTCTTGTGATCCGTATAGATGATGCATTTCTCTCCATACAGGTAAGTCATCTCGTGCGGCTTAAGCTGTCGTGAAGCATAAGCGACCACTTTACCCTCTTGCATCAACACGCAGCCCAAACCTACATGTGACGCATCGCTGTACACAGTGAAATCCTTACCAGACTCTGGCTGAATCAAAACTGGCGCTTCCGTCAAAACCTTCTTCAACTTCTCAAATCCTCTTGCTGCTTATTTGTCCAAACAAAAGGTGCTCCCTTCCTTATAAGTTTCGTTAATGGTGCTGCCAACATAGAAAATCCTTCCACGAATCTCCGATAATAACCTGCCAACCCCAGAAAACTTCGAATCTCTGTTACCGACTTCGGTGGCTTCCATTCCAAAATTGCTTCAATCTTTCGAGGGTCCACCTTGATCCCCTCGGCAGACACAACATGCCCCAAGAAGGTAACTTCCTTCAGCCAAAACTCGCACTTACTAAACTTTTCATAAAGTTGCTTCTCCCTTAACACTTGCAGCACTACACGAAGATGCTCATCATGCTTCTCTTCTGTTTCCGAATACACCAAGATATCGTCAATAAAAACGACTACGAACTGATCCAAGTATGGCTGGAATACCCGATTCATCAAATCCATGAATGCTGCCGGTGCATTAGTCAACCCAAAAGGCATTACCAGAAACTCGTAATGACCATATCGAGTCCTGAACGCCGTCTTATAAATATCCCCCTCTTTAACTCTTAATTGATGATATCCCGACCGAAGGTCAATCTTAGAAAACACCGAGGCTCCTTTTAATGGATCGAACAGATCATCGATTCTTGGTAACGGATACTTGTTCTTGATAGTCAGTTTATTCAACTACCGATAGTCAATACACATTCGCATAGTCCCATCTTTCTTCTTTACGAACAGTACCGGTGCTCCCCACGGGGAAACACTTGGTCTTATAAACCCTCTATCCAACAGCTCTTGAATCTGAGCTTTTAATTCTACCAACTCCTTTGATGCCATCCTATAAGGTGCAATGGACACAGGAGCTGTTCCAGGTAGTAAGTCGATTCCAAACTCGACTTCTCTGCTCGAGGGTAATCCAGGAAGTTCATCTGGGAATACATCCTGAAATTCCTTAATAGTCCTAACCAACTCTACCGTTATCTCCTCAAGTCCCGTTTGACCTATAAGGGCCAAGTACGCCTCACAACCTTTCCGAATCAACTTCTCGGCTCTTAAAGCCAAAACAACATTGGACAAATAGTCCCTTCGTTCCCCTATGACCATTATCTCCTCATTTTCGGCAATTCTTAGTACTATCCTTTTTGCAGCACAATCCAACGTCACCTTGTGCTTAGTTAACCAGTCCATTCCCAAGATAAGATCAAAATCCCAAAATGGCAGCTCCATCAAATCTCCTTCAAAGATTTTATCTTGTGTCACTAACGGTACTGCCCTAAAAATTTTATCTACCTTAACTGAATGTCCCAATGGCTTATCACTGATACCCCACTTACAGTCTTCTCAGGAAGCACATCCAAAGCCCCAGATACATCACAAGCAACATATGAGTGGGTGGAACCCACATCAATCAAAGCAGTGTAAGGCATGCTATGGATGAAGAACGTACCCGTTATAACATCAGGAGCGTCACCCTCCTCACGATGTCGTGCAGCATAAACCAACGCCGGTTGTCGAGCTTCAGCGTGTCCAGCACCTCTGCCAGGTGCCCCACATCCTCGTCCATTACCATTGCCACCTTTACCTTGCCCACGACCCCTCTGTGGTGGTGGTCCTCCTCGCTATGGTTGGACATCCCTTTGCTCTGCCGCTAGCTCCTGAGCTGTCCTCCGAGGACACTCTCTGAACTTATGCTCCTTAGACCCACATCGAAAACATGCTCCAGTTCGTTTCCAGCACTCCCCCATATGCACCTTACCACAGTCCCTGCAAGCCTGCGGTCTATAAGTATTTACTGGAACTGCTCGAACTGGTTCTCCATCCTTGCTCTTTTAACATTTTGATTCGCGGCACTGGGGTCTAAAATCCCTCCTGAATCTGGGCGATCCTTTTCACGATTCTGTCGCTCAGTCAGCCACCTCTCACCTCCCAATGCGCCCCGCTCCCCGGGCTATTAAATCCTTTCCGATCCTCATCGGACACTACGCTCAATCAGGCCACATGCCATACATATCGACTCGCCTCTCTGGCAGCATCACTTGAGTCAGTATCCTCACAGATCCACGCTCAACAACTCAAAAGCGTTTGAACATTCCCGGTTCTTGCTCAATAAGGTACTCTCCCTTACGGTGATCCACCAACGGTATGCCTCGTCCCGTAGCAGCGACACAGCTCCTTTCAACTTTTGCTCCACTGAGCAGTCTAGATCGTCCATGATCCGTTCTGTTGCCTCTAGCCAATATTCTGCCACATTTGGGCTACTCCAGATAACCCCTAAATACTTCTGCTCCGTTGGCCTGGAGTCGCTCCGATATAGACCCCCTATTCACCGTCCCAGTACTAGCTCCAGCCACTCTTTCTAAAACCCTTAACATGGCTGGGATAAAGCGTCATCCCCCGCAGCCCGATCATAAGACCCAGTCTCCGTTGCTTGTGGCACAGATGGCTCCTCAGCTGGCCTATGCCCTGAGGATGAAGATTCAGCTTGCACCCTTCCGCGACCACGTCGCGGCCTCGTCCACGAGCTCCTCTTGTACTCATATCGAATTTTCTACTTACGAGTTTTATGAAATGAGCTATAACGTTCCACTGTTTAAAAAATTTTT